>NW_018250758.1:269989-277290 GCF_001263595.1 Phalaenopsis equestris | reverse complement strand
CAAGTTTGTCATAGTTTAAACCAAGGAGGGGAGGATGAAACAGGTACCCAAATAGACTTAATAAAGAATTCAGGATGTTCCACCCAAACCCAAACATTAAGGAATCTGAATCTTGGTAATGGAGCAACAGTATTAGGGGATATAGAGATTAGTAAAGGCCTATGATCTGAACATGCGTAAGGAAGATGAGAAATTGTAGTCATAAAGTTGTTATCCAGCCAAGCTTGATTGACCAGTAATCTATCATTTCTTTCAAAAAGTTTTTCCCTTCTCCAAGTGTCAAGAGGTCCCTGATGAGGAAGTTCAGCAAGGGCATTGCTCCTGATATTTTGATTAAATAGTAACATTTCTGTAATGTCCACAGGTTTCCCTCCCCATTTTTCATTTAATCTAGCTATAATGTTAAAGTCTCCACCAATGGTCCAAGGTCCATGAATGTAGGAGTTGAGATGTTGGATATGTTGCCATAATAGAGCTTTATCATTTGCAGAACTCCCAGCATAAATGAAGGTAGTCTGAATATGTAGAAAATCCCATATAAGTTGGATATGAAGCAATTGAGGCTGGTTTTTTTTTAAAAAAAAAAAACAATTCTTCTATAGAAAAACCAAATTTTGTTATTAATATTGTACTTACAAGTGAAACTTGGGAAGTGCTTTCTAAATCTGTAAGGAGTGTAGTGAACCAAAGGTTCAAGAATAGTAAAACACAGTAGCCTGTGTTTCTTAACCAACTGTTTAATTATGATCAAAGATTTCTGTTCAGCAATCCCCCTGATGTTCCAGTACATCAAATTAATCATCTGAAGGAAGTGAAAGCCCAAGGATTGCAATCCAAACAATCTAGCAGAGTGACCAGTAATTTGCTGACATGAGACATCTGAAGGAAATAGAAAGACACTCATATCTTTTAAGAAAGATGGGAGAGTGCAGAAAGAAATCTACCAACATCCAAAGACCAGTTAGACCCTTTCTCAAATTGTTACTGCTATCACAACACACCAAAAAAATGCCAAATGACTTGTTGGAGTGAATCAAAGACAAAGGAAAAGACGGTCTTCCATATCTTCTTAGATATAGAGTATTTAAATGTTGATAAGAGTCTGCCATCACCCCAAGGCCATAGAAACCCCTTCTCAACTTATAGCAGCTGAAGTTAAGGATAACAATTAAAAAACTTTTGAAAGACATAAAATGACCAGAGGTTAAAAGACAAACCAGAGAGAAGTTAAGCATTTTGAGGATGAAGATGGGGTGAAGGTTGTGATCTGGATCTGGTTCTCCCTCTAGAGGGTCCAGGAGATGATCCCACCTTCATATTATTGCTAATGCAAGCTGCCTCTTTTTGTAATCTTTGAGATTCTGTGGATTGTTTTTTCTTGTCTGTGGATTGTTTTTTCTTTCTCTTAGAGGTCTGCATAACCCAATCCTCCCCCATAACATGGTTCTAGTCAGTAACCTTATCTCCTTCAATCACATGATGCAAATTTTGTTTCTGAACTAAATCTTGCAGCCTCTCCTCAGATGAAGCAACTGTGGGGGAAAGCATAGTGATGATATTGGGTTCCTCTCTAAGTACTTCCTTAGGAGGAGAAGGGGGAGTAATAGAAATAAAGGGGGTTGGAGAGTTCTGATCCTCCTTCTATATGACATCCTCAATAACCCAAAGAAGTTGAATGGGGGCAGTTTCCTTCAAAGAGGACTGTTTCCTTCTCATTGGAGGGTGTAGTCTATAGCACCTATCCCTAGTGTGCCCAAACATCTTGCAATGTTGACAATAGTAAAGTCTTTGCTCAAGGATTACCTCCTGCCAAAAACCATCCTATTCAGATCCTATCCACACTCTTTTAACTTCAGGCAAGGTGATATCTCTTTCAATGAGAATTCTAGCAAGAGCAGGCCTTGCCTTGTTAGAAGTGTGAGCATCAACTTTAAGGGGTCAGCCTAAAGCAGATCCAATGTTAAAAAGGGCATTCAACTTGAAATAAGGAATAGGGAGACCAGGAAGCTTGAGCCAAAGTGGAACCATAGGAGGTTCTTTACTAGGATCAAAGTCAGGGGTCCATTTCAAAAGTTTCATGGTAGCCCCCCCAATAACTAATGACTATTTGGCAAAGTTTAGCATAATCCTCTTCAATTGTCAATTGGATAAGCAAATTTCTGTCATCTAGTAACCCCAGTTGCCAAGCACCAGCAAAGTTTAAGGACTCAAAGAAACTCCTAACCAGTTCCATCTTAGGGTGACCTAGCTAAAATTTTCCCACCAAAGCCAGCTTAACCTCCTCATTTAATGAGTTAACTTCCTTGGGAGAGAAATAAACTGCAGGTTCTCCCTCCTTACACCCAATGGGGTGAATTCAGGGAGAGGACCTTTTGCCAGCTAAATTATCATAAAATTCTTGTGGAAACACTAATTTATCCATATTCTACAAATTTTCCTTAGGGTTCCTTAGGGTGTCCACCCACCCCAGCATAGGTGGCCTTGGCCCATTGGAGATTAGTGTCCAGAGCAATGCTAGCAGCCATTCAGAGTAGCATCAACACCAGAGGAAAACCAGCAAGCCACAAACCAATGGAACAGTAACCCAAGGGAAAGCTAAACACTTCCCCACTAAAACTAAAATCAAGAGAGACCTTGGCAGAGAAACCCCCCCCCAGCCTCCAACAAGGTCACCACCACAATCCCAATGGTGACCCCGGCTCAGGTAAGGCAGGCAGACAAAAGGGCCAACCAGAGGAACAACAACAAACCAACTACAATAACAGAAGAAAATGACCAGCAGGAAGAACCTCCAGCCCACCAAACAAATAGCAAGGAAGAAGAGGAAACCACTCTCCCCCACCAGCCTACCAACCAGCCAGAAGCTCCATATATATATATATATATATATATATATATATATATATATGTAAATAAATAAAGAATTCATATTGTTCTTGATTGAGCCCGGTCTGACATACTGATTCTTTTCCTATTTTGCTGCAGGAAAATGTCAGGAGGAAGGCTGATTTTCACTTTCAAGAATGACATGGGTTTTGCCTTTAATAAAGAGAAGTTCGAAGAAGGAGGAGTGATCAAATTTGATCTCGACTTGACCAAATTGAGCTAGATTACGAAATTTTAGCCTTAACCATGGTTAATAAAGAAGAATTTTGTGAGCAAAAGTCTGTGCTAAAATTCAGGAGTAAAAATCAATTCACCGCCGCGAAAAAAAAAAAGTTAGAAAAAATTGATGAAGCAGAGACTATTAATGCTGCGATCAATTAGATGAAGTCGATGGTAATGACTTCAAAGGGCGAGCTTGTTGGTGCTACCCCTACCGGCGGTCAGCCGGAAGGTAAGGAAACACTCACTCGCACGTAGAAAAGGAATTGAAATTGCCCCATCCATAAGATGCTGGAGCAATTAAGATAAAAGGGGGAAAATGATGATGCTATTACACAAATGGCTAGCAAGTTAAAAGGTAAAACTTCTGATCAATTAGTTGAAGTTTTACCTCAACTCGTGAAGGCCGAAGAAAATGCGATTTCTGAAAAGGAGAAGACTTAAGAAAGATCTATGAAAGTTGAGCCTTACATTCCTCAATTTGTAAACAGAACACGTCCTTTACAAATTATTCTGGAACATGAGCTGGAGAAATATGAGAAAGTAAGAAAATAGAATTTCAATCATTTTCAGAGACTTCAGGGGAAGTATGTTAACATACTCGACGGATTAGAATTGCATACCAGTGTATTCACTAGCAGTGAGCAAAATGATATTATTGAGCATGTCTTTTTGGAAAGAGACATGGGTCGAGCTGGTCAGTTAAGAAGAAGAACATATTCCAAGAAGTGGAAACATGGTAAAGGAAGGGTTACGATACAATATAAATGTTGTTATAATTTTTCTCAGGACAAAGAAGGAAATTTGCCCGGAATAATTCGTCATGACGAAGTTGATCCTTTGCCGGTATTCATAAAGAGGATAATCAAACAATTGTAACTTTGTGTATTTTACTAGCAGATTGTATTCTCAATAGTTGCATAGTTAATATCTACGAGGCTAGTGACTGTATTCCTCCACATGTTGATCATCACAATTTCGCGAGACCATTCTGCAAAGTTTCATTCATCAATAAATGCAATATTGTGTTTGGAACAGAGATCCATATTGTCGATGATGGAGAATTCAGAGGTTCTGTGGAGATCCCTTTACGTGTGGGATCAGTTTTGATTCTGAAAGGCAATGGCGCTGATGTAGCTAAACACTGCATCCCTGGAGTGCTATATACGAGGGTTTCTATAACTCTCAGGAGAATGAATGAGGACAAGGTACCATTCTGTTTTTAGCCTGATCCTGAGATAGAAAATTTGCTGCCTTATGAGTTATAAGTCATTGAAAGACAACACACCTCAATATATATTTAGGAAAAGTTGCTTCTACTTTTCCGATGATATGTTAGAAGGTGAGGCTAGTCCCTATATAACTTATCATTTTGACATGGATACTGAAAATAGATGACTAGTTGGTTGATATGTGGATTAAATTCAGTGGTATATTGATATATGAGAACATTTAGATATATGGATCATTCATGTAGTTCCGAAAGATATTTTGATTATGTCTTCTTGAATGGAATCAAATAGTATTACATTTGGTGTCTGATTATATTCCTGGCATGACATTTTAATGAAAATGTGTTGAAATTTCTCTTCACAATTATGAATGCAAATTTGGACAATTGATTGAGAAAACGAATGAATTTTGGTTTCTCTCAACTTTGAGAAAGGATAAAAAAGCAAGAATGATGTGTAAAATAATATCTATAATGAATAATATATATATATTTTTACATATATAAAATTAATTAACAATAAACAATAAAACATTTTTTTTAGATCATGAAAATTTCAAAGAACCAAATTTTTTCACCACGAGTTGATTATTCCTAGACTTCTGTAAGTGTTGTATTTTCTTTCACAATCTTGTAAACCTTACAAATTTCATGTTTCCATAAGTCTTCGGATTTTTTTCACACTTCACATTTCGTTTACGCATGATTTTCATACGATTACACATGATTCTTCACATCTTCATAAATTCATATGTCTATCATTGTTCTTACAAAATTTCGCATGATATCTCACATTTCTGATTCCTTGAAATATTGGCGTAATCTCCTTAACGGTTGTCATTCTTCGACTAGATCTAGTTCGGACGTAATATCCCCAGCGGTAGCCCGAACTGGTACAGTCTTCATTGGCGTAATCTCCTTAACGATTGTCATTGTTCGACTAGATCTAGTTCGGATGTAATATCCCCAGCAGTAGCTCGAACTGGTACAGCCTTCGTTGGCGTAATCTCCTTAACGGTTGTCATTCTTCGACTAGATCTAGTTCGGACGTAATATCCCTAGCAGTAGCCCGAACTGGTACAACCTTCATTAGCATAATCTCCTTAACGATTGCCATTTTTCGATTAGATCTAGTTCGAACGTAATATCCCCAGCGATATCCTGAACTGGTACAGTCTTCATTGGTGTAATCTCCTTGACGGTTACCATTCTTCAACTAGATCTAGTTCAAACGTAATATCCACAGCGGTAGCCCGAACTAGTGCAATCTTTTGTTGGCATAATCTCCTTAACAGTTTTCATTCTTCGACTAGATCTAGTTCAGACATAATATCCCCAGCGGTAACCCGAACTGGTACGGTCTTCATTGGCGTAATCTCCTTAATGGTTGTCATTCTTTGACTAGATCCAGTTCGGACATATTATCCCCAGTGGTAGCCGAAACTGGTATAGTCTTTTCTTGAAATATAGGCGTACTATCCTTGATGGTTGTCATTTTTTACTAGATCTAGTTTGAACATAATTTCCTTAGTGGTAGCTCAAATTGGTATAGTCCTTTCTTGGAGTTTGGTGTAATGTCCTTAATGGTCGACATTCTTCAACGAGTTTCAGCTCAGATGTAACTTCCCCAGCGGTATTCCGAGTTGGTTTGGTATCTTCCTGTTTTGCTTAGGTTTGAGGAGAAGTCAACTTTGACTCTGTGATGAATCCTAAGACAACAACACACGACATTTGTTTGACTAGATTCAGCTGGAATGTAACTTCCCCAGCGGTATTCCGAGTTGATGTAGCCTTCCTGTTTCACTTATTTTCTCTACATCCTTTGGGATAAAGTTTGATTTGATTTCTTCCTCCGTACATTCTTTGATATTATTGTCAAATTTTGAATATTCCTTTTGCACATATTTCAGAAGTTATTTGAAAATTCAAATCCATGACAGCAATTTCAAAATATAAATTCTTGTTCCCAGCAAAAATCCTACTTCACCTCAATTCAAATTCAATCTTTGATTTGTCCCAAGTATGGTTACTTGGACATTCTTGCGGGATTGGGTTGATCATTTCGGTCAATGCCAATAGGCGTGGCGTGTTCGTACAACACACCACACCTATTGGGGGTCCATTTGTTGACCTCATTTTTTAGTTCTTCTTTTCCATTCCTTAGATACCCTAGGATCTAGCCTTAGGATTTCTATTTTGACTCTTCTTGAGGACTAGACTGGGATCTACATGACTTAGAAATTTAGACCATTTCTTCGCTTCTTGAAGTTTCATACTGACGGTTTCTAATCCTGACGTCCAGTTGAGTCGATTATAGCCGAACATGTTGAAACTCTTGCTGAGTTCCCATAAGGGATTTAAAAGCCAAAGTGAACTCCACGGCGTGTGACGTTTGACTTTCTGCCGCGACAGTTTATTTGACTTTGGTTATTGCTTATGTGAAGATCGGTCAATGACTCGTTAAACAGTTCTGAAAGGGTCACAATAATTTTATTTGACCCGTCGCGCGCGAATTGAAGTTAAATTGGCTCAATCGTCGACGAATTTGTCCAGATAATGCCGGATGAAGAAACAGACCCTGCCGTCGCGTCCGGAACATAAATTTATCTAGGGAAGACACATGTTTTGTTGGAACGCTGTACATGAACAAAATTTGATATTTTCTAATAAAATATATATAATAATTTTTTTTTAAATAAAAGAAAAGGTTTTAAAACCATAAATAAATTTCCCTTACACGCGTCTCTCCCTTCCTCTTCTCGGAACCTTTCTTTTTTTGCCCTAACCGAACTTTTCTTCCTCCTCCCTTCTATTGACCGGATCTCGAAGCCTCTTCCGGTTCTCCGGTCACCTCTTCCCTCGCCAGTCTTAACCGACCTACGTCGGTCGCCTCGCCGGTAACCTATTTTTAGCGGATTTTCCCGCCCAAATGGGTAAGCCCCCCCGATGCCACCCACTTTCCCTC
>NW_018250758.1:244928-269966 GCF_001263595.1 Phalaenopsis equestris | reverse complement strand
TTCCCTCGTCTATAAATACCCTTTTGGGGAAAATTTTAGAGAGTTTTTTTTTTTTGTTTGAGCTATTTGAGCATTTCTTTTGCTTGAGGCTTGCTCTATACTTTATGAAAGTTGTTCGAGGGAAGTTTTTGTTGGTTCAATTTTTTCTGACTCGTATACTGAAGAGGAATTTTGGTTGATTCGCTATTTCTTTTGGATTTGGCTTCTTCCATTCTTGGGATTTGGAGATTATTTCTGCTTACTACATCTAAGTTTTTTAAAAAAATTTCTGGAAGCATTCGGAACTAAGTTCCCCTCCTTTGCTTCAACTGTTTCAAAGGATTCTTGACTTTAGAAAGACATTTATATAAGAATTTATATTCATGAGATGGACTTGTGTTACAATATCAGGAAGTAGATAAGATTTTTAATGGATCATTATTCCCTCAAGTGATTAGAATTCGGATTTGATGCTTTGGATCATTGGATAATCTGTAGAAGTTCTGGATTGTGGGGAAATAAAGATTTGAACACTCTTGTGAGAAGTTGGTGTTCCCTGTATTATTTCATTGGCTTCTATACGGTTCAGATACATGTGAATTCTCTTGTATCATTTGCTTTGAAGGTGTGGTGCACTTAATTTTACTGCTTGTGGACCCCTACTGTTTAATTTCTAAACTCCAATTCTTTACACACACGCTAACCGATTCTTATCCATTTACATATCTAACACCTCTCATTTTTTTTTCACATTATCAGTATTTCTGATTTGCGATTCAGATTTGGGAAAACTAGTTATCTTGCATTCTTTTATAATTCTACTACATACTTTTTTATTGGGAGATGAACACATTTTGCTTTGAATATAAATGTACTTGGGAAGATTTCTCATATGCACCTCTTGATGGCTGCATATTCACAAAATCAATATTGAACTATTTCACATTTATGCTACCTAAAGCTTTTTCACTAAATCAACATACGAGATGTATAGTTTTTATTTACAATTTGGAGATATTTGAAGATTGAAAGTTTATTTGAACCTTAAAATTGTTATATAGGATTGGTATATTAATACATTCGGAATTTGTTTTGGTGGCTCGGTTTTACTTCTTATACTACTACTCTTGCTCGAATACATGATGGAAATCTTTTTTATAGTTTGGAAAATATATTTTGCGTTCGGTTTTGGTGCTCCTTGATGCCCCTTGTACAAATACCTGCTGGAATTCATTTTTATGGTTCAAAAATATATATGGGACTCGATTTTTATGATCCTTGCGGGGCTCGATTTTTATGCTCCTTGTTGCCCCTTGTACAAATATCTGCTGGAATTCATTTTTATGGTTTGAAAATATATATGGAGTTGGGGTTTTATGCTTTTTGCTGCCCCCTTATTTGAATAACTATTGGAAGTCATTCTTTACGGTTTGGAATACATATTTGTGGCTCGCTTTTAGCCCCTTCGTGGTTTGAATTCTTTTTGGTGATATCTCATTCTTTTCTAGCTTCCAGCCACCTATTGGATTCACTTTTACTCCTTGGCTCTCTTTTACTTGTGAAGTATATCATATAGTAGTTTTGGATTTTAATCCCTTGTTGGAATTGGCTTCCTGTTTACATAAATTTCATAAGTTTGAACTTGGCAACATGAGAAGAGAAACATATTTCTCCTTGAAAATTTGATAGAGCTTGCAATGATCACATGTACAAGTTTAAAGTTTGAACTTAAAGGTAGAAGGTGAATGTTTTAGAAATTCTTAAATGATTACTTCTCTCATTTTCTATATATGAAATATACAAAATTTTATTGGATGAGCATATGAAATATTAAGGTGGCCTATTAGTTCGAGATGAGGGACAACAGGCAATGATGCAAGAGAACCATTGATCAACTCTTCTTATAGCTGAAAATAAAAATCAATATTCAGTTAGAGTGATGCCCTTTCACCCCTAAGTCGTCGACATCTCTAACTCAATATTCAATTAGTGTGATGCCCTTTCACCCCTAAGCCTTTGTGTTCTCCAAACACCCCTCCAATACTTGTTGTGTGAGCTGAAAAACTTCCATCAGTATTGTTCAAAAGGCTTGAGAATTGGTAATTAGGAAAGAGCATATACTACATGCTTTGCACAGATACTACACTTGTAAAATAGCAGATACTACAAGTTTTACACAAATCAGTATTGTCTTTTAGGTGGGGGTATTGAGGTTTTTCCCAATAAATCTTAATTACTCTTCTGGTTTTACACAGATACTACACTTGCAAAAGGAATAGATACTACACCCATAAAATGATAAATCCTACACCATAGACACTATACACTGGATTAATATGTATACACTTAATAACACTCATATATAAACTCCATATATCATATAACATATTTCATACACTACACAATTAAGAAAAACACGATACACAATAAACACTATATATTGTACTCTACACGACAGATACTACATTTATAACACATCATACACTGTACACTAGACACTCCACATAATAGATTTCACAATAATAGATATTATATTTCTTTTTAAAGTCTAGATACTATGCATCATTTATCCTAATATCACGTATAGGCACACCCCGATAAGTTCAGATACTATGCATCATTTATCCTAATATCACGTATAGGCACACCACACCTTGATAAGTTCGGATATTATACATCACTTATCTTAGAATCACACACAGGTACACTACGCCCTGGACCCTGCTAAGTTCACAAACTATCTCATATAGGTACCTTATATCTTTAATAAGATAAGTTCATATACTATTTAGATTCGCACATCCATTGAACGATAGGGTCTAGGGCTGCCTGATTATAGGGGTGATTCATTGCTGACCTCTAGTTGATATTGATAGTTTGACTTCGATATATCAGTTGCTTGTGGGATCGAGATAAAAGAGAAAAAGAGGTCTAGTCTGAGCCTAACCCCAAATTAAAAGTTGTGTCCCACTTTAAATTCTCATATGCTTATCATTTAACCTTTCTTTTATAATCTGCAAATGTTTGTCTAACCTCTTTATATCATGCAATTGGAATGTGTTTTGTAGCATTGCCAGACTTAATCAAGTACATTTAGTTGTTTTAATTTTTTTTATACACTGCATATTTCTTTCTTTACTGCGTACTCTTTCCTTTTATTCATATTTACTTTACTTTCATAGTTTTCCTTCAGTCTTTTCCTGTTACAATAGTTTACTACACAGTTGTTGCTTTTCTGTACTACATCGTACTGTAGACATTCATCTATATTCATACTTCTAAATATTGTTTTCCTAGCATATTCATACAATCCCCTAGGATAGCCCGTTCGAGACATGGTTTTCTCTTTTCTTTATCCCTTTTCTCGGAACGAGATGACAAAGACATCAAATGATGATTTATCCCTGGGCAGTGATCGAGACGACGACACGAGAAAATGACGATTCATTTGTAGACCATGGTCAAGATAACAACGGAAGACGGAAGGATGAGCTTCAACCAAGCTTTGATAGATTTAAATAATATACTTATAGGACGCTGAGGTTATTTGTCTAGCACGACGTAAATCCTCACATTATCTTTTAGGACTTTCTACGATTTTCATGTCATACGATATAAGTCTTAAACTTTTTTTAGGATATCAAGGTCATCGTTCAGTACGACATAAATCCTCATATTTTTTCAGGCTATTTGCATAGGACGTGCAGATACAAGTCCCAAATACCTAAATAATTTGCAGAACTAAAACATCAAATAATTTCTCTTTCAAATATGATAATTTCTCTTTCTAATTTCTCTTTCAAATATGTAAAGTCAAACCATAGGTTAGTTTGAGATGTCACTGAATCTTATTTGGTATCTTCGACATCTCCCACTTTTCGTTCCTTTGGAGTCCAAAAATAACTGTTCCTATTTGAACCTATCGCACTTGACTATTCCTATAAACAATCGTGAAAACTTAAATGTTGAATTCTTGAAGACGAAACCCCTAATCATTATCAAGAGTTTTCTCAAATGACTTCTGTCGCTTAATATGTAATTAACTATAGGGGCTCGCCCTTATAAGGTACTAAGAACCTAGGTAATCTAAACCGTATCTAATATGTGCATTAGATAGGCGAATTTGTCGGCTATAAATTTTGCAGACCAAAATAGAGTCATAAACTTTTAAGTTTAGATAGTTAAGCCTACCAATAAGTGATATGTTCATCCTTCGAGATGATATGTCATTTATGGTATCGTGCTCAGTTATTTAAATTATTTATATATATGAGGTCTATTCGGTCTCATCATTTCCCAAGAATAATAAAAAAATAGTTCCATTTTCACAAAATTAAAATTATATTATATATATTATACTAAATTTAAATTTTAAAAGAAATCATATTTTCAAAAAAAAATAGCCGACAAGAGGTGACCAGACCCTGGCCAGCCACCACCTTAGCCCCCAGAAATAGTCACCCCAAAGGAGCCCAAATGGCCAAAACCTAAAATTTGGAGTCCCTAACTTGGCTCACTCCCATTGGATGCTTGTGACCTCCCTGAGCCAAGAGGTGACCAGACCCTGGCCAGCCACCACCTCAGCCACCGGAAACAGTCACCCTAATGGAGCCCAAATGGCCAAAACCCAAAATTTGGACTCCTTGACTTGACTCACTCCCATTAGATGCATGTGCCTTTCTTCACTCCATCTCAGCAAGTCTTAGCACCCACTGCCAAGCCTTGAGCTCCACCAGGCAGCCATGGCTTTAAATTTACCCCTCCACGGCCAAAGGTGAGGTTAGCAGAATCCTTGGGGAAACTCTGTCCAATTGCTTCTATAGACTCTCCAAGAATTTCTCAGCTTAATCCCACTATTTTCCAACTCTGGTTCCCATTGTGAGAGCTCAATTTTGAGTTCAAAATTTCAGCTCGAACCACGACATATTTCCCCACACCTTCAGAGTCCACCAAACTCTAATTAACTGTGCACACACCATCACCACAATGAGAGAAGTTGATCCCTCACAAAAGCCCCATCTCAAACAGCCTCTAACCTAGCTCTAGACCAACAATTGAAATTGAGCTTGATTGAAATCATACCTAAAAAATTTATCAGGACCTAAGACTTCATCTGGAGGTTCGTTGGACCCAATTGAAGCTATCACAACCATCTGATTGAGCCTTCCCCTCTTAGACAAAGGTATTGAACCTCAACCCTAATCCAAACCTATTTTGATTCTCCATATGTTTTTATTGTTTTTCATACTATATACGCCATATAGATATGCTCGTCTCAAGTATATAAAGATTTAGAAACAAATCCCATGTGATTTGGCTGAATCTAGACGAAGATCCTAAGGTTTTAGTGTGAACGGTTCTCAGTTTAGGTCATTTGGGGATGATAATGGTGAGTCGCCCGACCGCGCGTTTATTTATTGGACGGAGGAGATCAAGCAGGACCAACTCTTAATAGGAAAAGGTTGGCCGCAGGGTAGTTGAGGTGGATAGCGGCGTCAAATGGCGGAGCGCCGCGTGTGAGTTCGGAGCCGCCATAGGATGAGTTGGCGCTGCATCTTTAAGTAGAAAAATATGGATTTTTTGGATTTATTTAAATGCCTAAACTTAAGAAGTCTATATCTTTCTCTAGAAAAATCATAAAAATAAAAGAAAAATATATTCTTGCTTAGGGAACAGAGGAGAATAATGTGGAGTGAAAATAAAAATTATTTTCTTAATCAAATTATTTTCTTAATCCCATAAAAATTATTTTCTTAATCCCTGATTTTTAATGAATTTAATACTCTCTGGAGTATTTTAATTCATTATGATTAAGCAATGCTCACCATAGCTTGAAACTTTTAGGGTTTATTCCCTATGACATAGGGGATATTCTCAGATTTTTCCAAGGTCAAAGAGTATCTCTATGCTTCTCACTCTAATTTTCAAGCTAGGGTAGCTATTTTGGTTTATTTTAATTATATAAATTAAAGTATTACTTGAAAAATTATGAGGATAATTTTAGTAAGTTTCTTGGGGTTGGAGAAGATTAGGAAAAATTATATGATTATTTGAATCATTTTGTACATTTCTATTATTAATTAAATGCATATATATTGTTTTAATTTATGTAAATTAAATATTAATAAAAAATTGACAAAATCATTTCCACACTATGTATAAAAATAATGTTTACCCACTATAAAAATTTTAAATTTATTTGAATAACTTTGAGCACTATAGTTAATTTTTCTAAGAAACTTTATATTTTTGTACAAAAATAAATATAATAAATTAAATACACTCGGTTAAATTATGAAAAGTGGTTTTCTGAGTTTCTTGTGATCAAGGTACTTAGAAAAAATAAAAGTTATTTTTGAGAATATACTTGATTTTTTAGCTTTATTTTGAATTTAAAATAATTAAAAATAATTAAAAATCACAAAAATAGAAAAATATTTTAAAAGATGCCTAATGGTCTCCTGGTCATTTGGGACTCATTAAAATATTTTTCTTAATTTTTCCAAGTTAAAAATAGATTTTAAAACCTTAAGAATACATTTTTCTCATTAAAATAATTATAATAAATAAATTAGAAATCATAAAAATACAAAATTTGATTCTCTAAGCTTTTTACTGAACTGAGAGAGGTTTAATAAAAAAAAATAAAGATAATTTTGCAATTAAAAAGTTATTTCACATGTAATTAAATAATTAAAATTAATTCATAATTAAACAATAATGATAGAGATTTAATTCAAAAAATCATGAAATTTTGTCTAATTGTTTCTCTGACCTAAGAGGACCTCTAGTGATTTTCTCAGGAATAAAAACTTTATTTTGGATAGTTAAGTGAAAGCAACTTTGAAAATACTACCTTTTAAGATTAAATGGTTATTTAAATTAAATTAAATTTTGAAACCCCTCATTTTCTCCTCTAATGTTTTAATTCACCCATAGACAGGACACTCTAAATTCTCAAAGTCATTTGAGTTGTGCTTAATGAATTATGAAATGGAAAGCTCCAAGGGCAAATGGGTAACTTTAGATTTTGGTGCCTTATCCAAAAGTTAGGGTTAACAAAGGAATAATGGGCTTAAGCTAGGAAGATGATAATTTACTTATCTTAAGCCTAAAATTAATGATGATGTGATCTTTCAATAGGAACATATGTCACTTAAACCAAAATTTTAATCACCATCAATTTCACCTATTGTGATTGTACAGGGCTAGGTAGTGACACAGGCTTGACATTTAAACTCATTTGATCGGATTTAAAAGATGACATGATTGATGATCAACACATTTTTACACAACAAGCCCAATTTTAACCTTGGGAATCAAAACATTTACTTAAATTTACCTTAAGGGCACCCACCCACATAATTCTTAAGTAAGGCATCAATTGATTGATTGAGTGTCCTAGCCTTGGAGTAAATAAAACATCAAGTTTCCTTGAGTAATGGGATAACCTTAGCTTAACCTTGGATGATTAATAGAACTATATGGTAAGTTCTAAATGAACTTGAAATATTTTAATAAATCTTCGAAGTGGTTCAGGTCATGCTCCAAGCACTTTGAAATCTCTTGAATATTTTGAAGGGCAAATTGAACTTGTTATTTTGTTCTAAAATCATTCAAATCATTCACTAACTAAAATCATTCACTAAGATCTTCTGAGACTCAATAAAATCATAACTTGGGGTTTGGTAGCTATACCTTCATCAACTCCTACAATTTGAATTCCTTGCAAAATTATATACATATTGACAATGCTAACCTTTCAGGTGGAGGAGCAGGAAGAATCGACAGGTACGCTTTCAAGTTATTGCATTTACTTTTTTGTACCTCTTGTTTCTTGCTTGCATGCTTAAGGTCACCCTAAATGTCAAAACCAAAACTAAAAATTAAACAAAATAAAATTCACCACCGCAACAATAAAAATATAAGACAACTCAAAATTTAATCACAAACAAAACAAAATAAAAATTGCCACTAAATTAAGACATCTCATATAGCCTGATAAAAAGTAAATTAAGCTTTGAAGAATACTTATCTCATTAAAGATTGAAAACCAATTTTTAAAGTATTATACTATTCTTACACAACCTACTTATTCACCACAAGAAAAGAGGTAAAAAGACTACTCATAAAGCATGGAGAAAACACAACACATCTTTGAAACAAAGCAAGTCCACTATAATTGTATTTACAATAAGTCACAATACAAAAGAGAATAATACTTAGCTTTTTCCCTTTATAAAGTGCTGGAAGTTTCTCCCCAAAGCAAATCCACCAGTGTTGAATGTCTTTCCTCCAATACAACTCACTAATCTCACCAAACTCTTCCATTAATAGCAAATCCCACTTAGAATCTAACCCCAGACTTTAGATAGACTTTCTTATTCAGCTTTAGAAGTATTCTCTTCTCCAAAACATATCCCTCCATGCCCCTATATTGTCTGCATCTCTCCAAAATGTATCGGGGTGATTACTGAAAACTGCTCAAGCAGTTTCAGGCGCAAGCCTCTCGATCTGCTAGTACGGGCATGGGCGCCTTGGCGCCCAAGAAAGTTATGCAAAGGCACTTGTTAGAAGTGCCTAGGTGCCCAATGGCTGGCACCAGTCCCTTATGTTCCTTTCTGCTCCACTTCACGTCCGCTTTGCTCCATTTCTTCTCCTCTTTGTTCCACTTGTACTACTTGTTGTATAGACACGCCTTAAAATTACCTATTTTTATATGTGTATTTCATGCTCATTTTTAAGGATATTGCACTTTAATGAAAGGTATTTTGTATTTTTTTTATTTCAGGTACAAGAAATAGAGTTTAAAAGAAAAAGGAGCAAAAATGGAGCAAAAATGGGTCAAATGAAGCCTAAGGACAAATATATGACCGACACCTAGGCGTTGGGATCTGACACCAGGGAGTTTGGAAGGTTGATTGATGCTTAGACACAATGGTTGGGAACTATTAAGAACTTGAGTCCCTAGTAGGTCTTATAGAGAGGGCACAGTAGGTATTCTAGAAGTGAGAGGCTAGAATCTACTCAGCACTACCATATAATTAGGAACTTAACTTTAGATTAACCAATTTTCTTTATGTGCCTGAGAAAGGGTAAAAAATAGGTATGCTTCTATTTGGCACAATACCTCACTTTCATTTTTAACCATTTGATTACTACATTGATTACATTTTTTTTGCAAGGGGAAAGACTTTTTATTATAATTGTACTCCTTCACACATTTGTAGTTTAGAAACTTTACATTTACTTTTAGCTTTAATTTAGAACTAGCAAATTTTAGTTTATACTCTATTATAAATAGCTCGATATTACTCTCCTACAAATTTAGTTTACAGATTGAGTAGAAATATTTTTATGATAGCACATAAATTCCATTTTTCCCTTATGGGTATACTAGGGTTTTTAAAGAAAACACTTTATTACTTAAAATGATAAGTATACTTGTGTAGTACCCCCTAGTGTGTAAGTCATTCATCAATTTTATTTCATATTTATTTTGCACACTAAACACTGAATATAAATTGGGTCAAGTTTTTGACAATCTTTCAAAACTTAAATAATTACATAATTACGGGTCGGGTTAAGTTTTTTAGCGTCGTTGCCAGGAATAAGGAAATTTTTAGACTTAGAAATTTTTATTTGATTATAAATTTATTTTAGGAGACTTGTATTTTAATTTCTTTTATTAGTATTTGTTTATTTCCTAAAAATATCAAAACATTAAAAAAACCAAAAAATAAAAAATAAAAAAAATATTTTCATTTTAACTGTTTTGTTTTACTTTTATATTTTGAACTTTTAATTATGCATGCGTAGTTCGGGATCTGAAGGTTTACTGCCCTACAATTCTGAGTTAGAAGAAAAATTTGAAAATGAAAAGAACTTCATAATTCTCAAGAAATCGCAAACTAAAATTGATAACCATACTACTAAAAATTAACATCATAATTTACAAAGGCCTTTAAGAGACTATGCAAACCCTACAACAAATGAAATTCACTTAAGCATTAAAACCTTTGTTATAGCAACTAACTCATTTAAACTTAAATCTACTATTATAAAAATGGTAAAAAATAATCAGTTTGGGGACACATCATCTGAGAATCCAAACTTACACCTTGCAAGCTTTTTAGAACTGTGTGCTACATTTAAATAAGATGGCATATAAAACGACGCTGTTAGACTTTAAACTTTTTCATTTTTCCTTAAGGGATAAAGCTAAGATGTGGTTAAACTCATTAGCACCCGGATCTATTTGAACATGGAGGGAGTTAGCACAAAAATTCTTGGTTAAGTATTTTCCACCTTTAAAAACTGCTAAGCTTAGAAATGATATTTCCTCTTTTACTCGGTATATAGGAAAGTCAATATATGAAGCTTGGGATTTGTTTAAAGACTTACCAGACAAGTTAATTATTCAAACATTTTCTAATGGGTTAGTAGGATCCCTTAGATCTAATATTGATGTTGCTGCTGGAGATTCATTAATGTCAAAACCATTTGATGAAGTTATGCATTAATTAAAGAGATGGATATGAAAAAATTTTGAAGGCCCTCTAAAAGGGTAAATCCTAAGAAAGTATCCAGTGTTCATGATAATGATGCAATTTTTATATTGGTGTCTCAAGTTGCTGCAATATATGGGAAGATAGATCAATTTGGAATGAATTTTTCTCAAACACCTCATGTGATAGAAGAAAATTTATTAGGACGAATCATTAATTCTCAAACAATATTAGAGACTTTAAATGCAATTAATAATAGACCCAAGAACCCATATTCTAACTATTACAACGAAGGTTGGAAAAACCACCCTAACCTTAACTGGAATATTATATTTGGTGGTGAAAATCATCAATGGGAGAACAATCAAACAAACCCATTGGGAAACTGGAACAACCAAGGTAGTATTAGCCATAGACCTTCTTTTCCTCCTAGATTTACAAATAATCAATAACTTAAGGAGAAGAAGCTATCTATAGAATAAGTGTTGTTACAAATGGGGAATCTATTACAAATTCAAAGTGCTGTTATAAGAAATATTGAGAATCAACTGAGACAAATTGCTAATGCACTTAGCTATATGCCTTAGGGGACACTACCGAGTAAATCTAAAATACATCCGCAAGACAAAAACAAAGAACAATAATAAGTTAAAGTTGTCTAACTCAGGAGTGAAAATGAATTAAATATTGGAATTCAGAAGTAGATTGAAGTTGAGAGAGAAACTGTAGAAATTGAAAAACCTAAATAAAATGTTCTTAACATGAGGAAAAACTTGTCTCTACAATTAAGATTAATTTAGAAAGACCACCACCTCCTTCTCCTCAAAGACTTAGACAACAAAAATTGGATAAAAAATTTTCAATGTTTTTTGAGACATTTAAAATCTTACAATTAACATTCATTTTGTTGAAGCCTTGAAACAGATGACAAGTTATGTTAAATTTATGAAAGAAATTTTGAACAAAAAGAGAATTTGATGATTATGAGACTGTTGCACTAGGTGAAGAATGTAGTGCAATAATTCATAAAAAGCTTCTTCAAAAACTCAAGTATCTTGGTAGCTGTACTATACCTTGTATGATTGGAGAAAAATTTTGTGGAAAAGCTTTATGTGATTTAGGAGCTAGCATTAACCTCATGTCATTATCTCTATTTAGAAGATTGCTCTTAGGAGAGATTTCTCCCACTACTGTAACCCTTCAGTTAACTGATCGATCTATCACTTATTCTAAAGGGGTTATAGAAGATGTACTTATAAAAGTTGATAAATTTATCTTATGGATTTGATTATTTTGGATATGGAGGAAGATAAGGAAATATTTATCATTTTGGGAATACCTTTCCTTGCCACTAGACGAGAAATGATAGATGTGTAAAACGGAGAGTTGACTATGAGAGTTAATGACAAGGAAGTTACATCTAATGTATTAAAATCTATGGAGTATTTAGCTAAAAGAAAAGAAGATAAATGTTACAGAATGGTTGTTATTGATTATTTATTTAATAGTCATTTTAGAGAAAGTTATGAATTCAAAATAAATCCACAAGAACTAGAGGTTGAAAATTAAATTAATTTTTCAAATGAGATAAACACTGATGATTCAAATTATGTTCAGGAAATTTTTGAGATTTAAGATACTACTGAAAATAATAAACATCTGATTCCTTCAATTGAAAAATCTCCTAAACTTGAGATAAATGTGCTCCTTACTCATTTAAAGTACACTTTTCTAGGGAATTCATCTACACTACCTGTAATAATATCCTCTGACTTAACTAAAGTTCAATAAGAAAAATTAATGGAAACATTGAAAAAACATAAGAGAGCCTTTAAATGGACATTAACTAATATTAAAGGAATGAACCATTCAATCTATATGCACAGAATTTTAATGGAAGATAATCATAAACCTAGGGCTGATCCTCAGAGAAGATTGAACCTATTATGAAAGAAGTTGTTAAGAAATAAAAATTAAAATGGTTGGATGTTGGAATCATCTATCTTATTTCTAACAGTGTTTGGATAAGTCCAATTCACTACATTCGTAAGAAAGAGGGAGTGACTGTAGTTATAAATGAGCGGAAAGAATTAATTCAAACAAGACAAGTCACTGGGTGGTGGATTTGTATTGATTATAGAAAAATTAAACCTTGCCACTTAGAAAGATCACTTTCCTCTACCTTTTTTGGATCAAATGTTGGATTGACTAACATGGCATCGTTATTTTTGCTTTTTGGATGGATACTCTGGATACCATCAAATATATATAGCTCCTGAGGACCAAAAAAAGTCAACATTTACTAGTCCATATAGAACTTTTGTTTTTAGAAAGATGTCTTTTGGTTTATTTAATGCGCCTGTAACTTTTCAAAGGTGCATGATGTTTATTTTCTGCAATTTAATTTAGAAAAGAATTGAAGTTTTCATGAACAATTTCATAGTTTTTGGAACCTCTTTTAATTCATGTTTAGGTCATTTAGCTAAGGTTTTAAAACGCTGTGAATAAATAAATTTAGTTCTCAATTGGTAAAAATGTTAATTTATGGTCACAGGAGATATTGTGTTAGGATATAAGATTTCTGAAAATGACATGGAAGTAGATCTAGAAAATATTCAAGTTATTATTGAATTACCACCTCCTATCTCAGTGAGAGGAGATAAAAGTTTTCTAGGACATATTGGGTTCTACAGGCATTATATTAAAGAATTTTAAGAAATTGCTAAGCCTCTATGCCATCTTTTAGAAAAAAACATGAAATTTGATTTTAATGTGGAAAGCCTAAATGCCTTATATTTATTAAAGGAAAGATTAATCACTGCACATATTATCATTTCACTTAATTGGGAAAAACCATTTGAATTAATGTGTGATGCAATTGATTATGTTATTGGGGCAGTATTAGGGCAAAAATACGATAAGATCTTTAAATTTATATGTTATGCCAGTAAAACCCTTATAAAAGCTCAAATTATACCACTACTGAAAAGGAATTATTAGCAATAGTGTATGCTTTCGATAAATTTAGACCTTATCTTATTGAGGCGAAAAGTATTGTGTATACCGATCATTCTCCTATTAAATACTTGATGCTGAAGATGGATGTGAAACCACGATTAATTAGATGGGTCTTTTTTATGCAGGAGTTTGATTTTCAAGTAGTAGATCGGAAGGGTATTGATAATCATATCGTGACCATTTATCAAGGCCATAATAGGAAAATTATGGTGATAATGACATTAAAATAAATGAACATTTTTTTGATGAACAATTATACACTATTTATGAGTGGCCTATTCCATGGTATGTTGATAAAGTTAACTACATAATTAGTAATATTTTACCTTACGGATTAGAAAGCCACCAAAAGAAAAAGTTCATTCACGATGCAAGATTTTACTTTTGGGACGACCCTTATTTATATAAAAAAAATGTAAGGACTTAGTCATCTGAAGATGTGTGTCTTTTGAAGAAACCAAGAAATTGTTAAGAAATGTCATGAATCTGATTTTGGGAGACATTTTGGAGTGGATAGAACTGCATTTAAATTTTACAATTAGGATTTTATTGGCTTACTTTATTTGGGTATGTTAATACTTATGAAAAAGCATGTGATAAATGTCAAAGAGTAGATAATATTTCTAAGAGAAATGAAATGCCCCTAAATTTTACCTTGGAAGTTGATATTTTTGGTGTGTGGGGTTTGGAAATTTTTGGTTTGAAATATATATTTTTTAATTATTGTGGATTATGTTTCAAAATTGATTGAAGTCGTTACTTTACCTAATTGTGATGCTCAAAGAGTTGTAAATTTTTTTAAAAAAATATTTTTACTAGATTTGGAATGCTAAGAGTGATCATTGCAGATGAGGGAAGTCATTTAATGAACTTTACAATTGAAACAATAATGAGAAAATATAGAATTAAACATCAAACTGCCACAACCTATCACCCTTAAACTAGTGGCTTAGTAGAAGTATCTAATCATGTAATTAAAAGCATTTTGGAAAAGACTGTAAATCATAATTGGAAAGATTGGTTTGCTAGATTTGATTCTGCATTATGGGCATATAGGACTACTCACAAAACTCCTATAAGAATGGCCATATAAGCTCATATTTGGGAAGGCTTTTCATTTGTCAGTTGAATTAGGACATAAAGTTTATTGAGCAAAAATGAAATTCAATCATAACGTGAAAGATGCAGGTGAGAAATGTTATTGTATTTAAATGAGCTCGAGGAACTTAGAAATGAATCTTATAAGAATGCTAGAATTTATAGGGAAAAAATGAAAAATTGGCATGATCGAAAGATTTTAAAAAAAAAGATTTCAAGCCTAGGCAAGAGGTTTTATTAGACAATACTCGATTCAAATTATTTCCCAAAAAAACTGAACTCCAGGTGGTCGGGGCCATTTATTGTGATGAAAGTTTATCCTTATGGTGTTGTGGATATTAAAGATCCAAAAACTAAATGAATATTTAAAGTAAACAAACATCAACTGAAATCTTACATTTTTGGAAACAAGCCTTCTTATGAAGATATCCTGATGTTGGGTCAACCAGAGTACAACATTGGATACCTCAGGCTGACAATGTTAAACCAAGCACTTTGTGGGAGGCAACTCATAGTTATCTGTGTGGATTTATTTATGATTTCTGTTGTTATGGACTATGTGATGTAGTACTGAGACCTACTAGATGTAAGGAAGAGCAAAAATACTAATTTGATGATGGGAACAAGATTGGGACATGAAAAATTTGACGCAAGGAAAAACGGTGCTTACTTGGGCATTGCTGCCTAGGCAGCAAACCTGGTGCCTAAGCAACACCATTCAGTAAGACTCCAGAATCTAGCGCCTAAGCTCCTTAATCTGGCGCCTAAGCGACAAAATCTAGTGCCGAGGCGCCACAGTTAAAAGATGTCCCCCAATCCCATCCCTAGAGGTTAGAACTTCAAATTTTGGCCCAAGAGAAGAGGCTTTCAAAAGCAATTGAGTGTTGAATATATTTTCTTTATCTAAATGGAGAGTAAAAGTAACAATGGTGCAAATGAGAAGAAGCTTGTGCACAAGGACGCCCAACCTTACTTCAATGGCTTCCTAGCACTGAGTTTGGAGTGGATCACCGACAAATTAATGAAGATTGAAGAGGGGTTGGAAATTTTGCACAACAAGTTGAGTGACATGTATCACCAGTACGAGCATTTGAAGTGGAATATGAAACTCCAATTCAATTACTTGGCTTGTTATCAAGACGATCAGGAAAGTATGTATCACGATAACAAGTGTATCAATAAAAAAAATTGTTGCACAATTTCCTCGTGCTCCTTTCTAACACCTGTATGATCGCAAATTTCTATCAATCAAAAAGATAGAAGATAACGGTGCTAACAATTACTGATCATCGAAAGGATTAAAAGTGTTAGATGTTTGTGATTGCAATTATTGAGTCGACTTTAATAGTGGGTGTGTTCGGTACTACCAGATTTGGTATATGTGTTAGTGTTGGTTTGATCTCTTGTATTGCTTTATTGTGTATGTTGTATTGAAACTTCTTTGTTATTAATGAAAATGTGTTAAGATTGTGAAAATTCTATGTTTTTTAATGTTCGAATGAATGAAAGTTTGGAAGTTATGACTGAGCAAATAGAAGTTGGAAGATGTTTAAAAGATAATTGTTAAATGGAATGATGGTAAATTGAAGTAATTTTGGTTTAGAGGCCTTAGACTTGTTTTGCTGTACTTAAAAAGCAAACCTTACAAAATTCAAGCCTGGCGCCTACGCGCCAGCGGTTTGCACAGCAAGGCGCCTAGGCGCCAGGCCGGCTGAACCGGTCAAAAAGGCTTAAACTCATGATTTAACTGTACCATCACCATTTTTCACCTTCTAATGTCGTCTTCTTCCTCTAGTTAGCAAAAGAGACTCATAGGGCTCTCCATAGCTCGTGATTCTTCAAGTTTTAGAGCCTAAAAACACCGGATTTCATCTTTTCGAGGTTAGATCTACATTTTGGCATAAAAATTTTTTTGTTTCATCATGGATTTCTTCTACATTGAGTGGAGGCCGAAACTTGAAAAATTATGAAATTTGTAGTGAGAAATCCATAGATGGAAGCTTCACTTGCTTGGAAACTACTTGTAGAAGCCTTTAGAACTAATATATGCAAATTATTTTGAATTTTTCTAGGTTTGTGACATGTCTCCTTAAACTATGAGAGGAAAAGGGGAAAATTTTTTGACAACGCAAAGTTTGTCAATCACAAAGTACAAGACAAATATGATGATTTTATGTTTTTTAGGAAGTTTATTGCGGAGAAAAACTTTTTTAGTCCTGGTGGGCCGTCAAAAATTTGATTGCTACACGACACTGGGAGGTTTTTTGCTAATTCACTGTCATAGCAGTTATTTTGGTTGTGAGGGAATTTTATGCAAATCTACTTGAAGGCCCAGAGGACTAAGTATTTATTAGAGGAAGGGGAGTTGAGTTCACTTCTGAGATGATCAATGTGCTATATGGTTTAACTCCCTCTTTAGATTGCTACTATTCAGAGTTTGAACCTTTTGAGTCTAAGTTAGATGAGATTATTGCTAACCTTACTGATGGGCATGGAGTCGGGAAGATCAGAAATGAACATAAGGTAAACTTTCTTTCTTCTACACTTGATGCCCCCATCGAAGGCATGACACTACTTTATTTCTGCTTGACTACTTCAATCTAACCATTTGAGCGAGGTGACTTGTGAGAGAGACATCCTGAACTATTGCATTTAGAAGATGAAACCCACTGATGTCGGATCTCTCATCTTCAAGGCTATTTACACCTCCGTCGGAGCTAGTTCTTTTGTAGGTTTGAGTTTCTCTTCTCTTATCTTTACTATCTTTAAAGAATCTGGAGTGAAATATGAGACTTGGGAGGAGCAACTAAAGCCACTAAAGCTTATTGGAAAGGTTAATGTGGATCTCTATTGAACATCTAGAGGTCCAGCTTCTGATATTCCATCTGCTTCTACCTCTAGACCTTCTACCTCCAGTGCTACTGCTCCACCTCCTTGTACTTTGGAAGATCTGCGAGATCAAATAATGGAATTTCAATCTGATATGTTTTTGTTGCAATGTCAGCTTCAGGATAATGAGGATCATTGGGAACAGCTAGAGCAATACATGAGAAGGAAGAGTGATTATAAAGCCAACTTCAGCACTTCCTTAGTGAGCTTTATGTGTGGTGATCGCAGTGTTGAGTTTTCTGATTACCCTCACTGCCCACCTTTTGAGCGTAGAAGGATGATGGATGAAGATTTTGGTTATGATGATGATGAGGAGGAGGATGATTAGGAGGTTTTGACATGTTTGATGTAGTTCCTTGATATAGGCTTGATTTGTGTTAGTTACTTTTGATGTATGTTAAACTCATGAACTGAATTTTCTATTTATTTTACGGTTTACTCTTATTCTAGTTTATATCATATTGCCTGTGTGTTAGAGTAGTCTCTTACTTTACAATTTCTATGTTATACATGGTGATTTTAGATGTACTACTACTCAACACTTGTTTTTACTACTTGCACCTGTATTGTTTCCATTTTTTTAGTACCTCTTATATTAAATTTTGTTAAATTTTTCTCTCTTCATAATTTTTAAGTATTTTAATGTTTTACACTAGTTAAAAATTCAAGTTTGAGAGAGGGAGAAAAACTTTTGAAAATTAAACTTTATTTGTCCTCAATAAACTATATTTTTAAATTATTTTAACATAATATGTGGTATGTAGTGTTAACTTTAGATAATTATATTTTTAATTTTATAAATGTTATAATAGACTTAAGTAAGAGTTTTTTGTAATAAAGGGTAATCCTAAAGTTAAGATGTTAAGTATAAAAGTATAGGAATATGCTTTTACAATTCAGAGTAGGATAAATTGTATTTTTGAAACACTACGGATTTTAGATCTACACTTCGAAAAGAACTAGAGACTCTAGGAAAATTCATTATAATGTACTAATACATATTATTAAGTAACGAAATGTGGTTTTTAACTTAACTTTAGGAAGAGGATAGTGAAATTCAAAATCATTAAAGACTATCCAGATATAGTAATCCTCACATGAAAAAAAGAAAAGAAAGAATTAAATATGATTCTGAAAGAAAAACAAAAGCAAAATCAATAGAGAAAGAAGAGCAAAAATGGAAGATATGTGGGGAGAAGCTTGATGAGATGACTAATTAAAAATTGGCTTCATTTGACTTATCTTAAAGAAAAAAACTTATTTACACTTTTGAAGTTATTCTTAACCTTAAAGTATTAGTCTCTTTACTAGTCGAGTTCTCATTTAATTTTTTTTCTTTCAATTCTTCTAGAATTCCTTAGTGTTACAAATTACAATTATTTCTGAAATGAATAAAAAATCAGATTTCCTAACTTGGTTACAAAATATCCTTAAATTTTAGTTTTAACCTGAGTTATTGAAAATTTTTCTAAAATTTTCACTATCACATTTATGGGCCAAAACCATAAGATTCTTTAAGTGAAACCCACTACCATAAGTTTATATTTGGTTTACATAGTACAAGGGTTACATGAGTACAAGTAACGTTTAAGTTTGGGGGAATTAACACTCCTTAAAATTACCTATTTTTATATGTGTATTTCAAGCTTTTTTTTAAGGATATTAATCGTTAATGAAAGGTATTTTGTGTGTTTTTTATTTCAGGTACAAGAAATGGATTTTAAGAGCAAAAAAAGTAAAAATGGAGCAAAAATAGGTCAAATGAAACCAGAAGACCAAAATATGACCCGGTGCCTAGGCTTTAAGGAGTCTAGAAGGCTGGCACCTAGGTGCTACAAAAGGTTATGCCAAGATACATTGAATTTGGATGATTTTCAAAAAGGTGTCTTAAGTGACTCTTAGTTATTTTTAGAGCTCTATATATAGAAGCATTTCCACACGTCCAAAGAGAGAAAAAAATTGTCTTTGGGTAGGTTAGACCACCATTAGGGGTGGACAACCACCATAGTGAGAGTATGGTGAATGTAACTATTTGTAGTGCCTTGTGGAGTCAAGTTTAGTCAAGAAACTTCAGAGTATTAATTGGGGAAGAGTTTGAGATAAGCATATGTACTTTTGTTTAAGATTTGTCTTGTAAACTTGGTTTTTATATATACTATGTTTTATTTTGTTATCCTTATAGTTTTTAAGTAGTTTTGTTTTCTTTCTCCTTACAATAAAAAGTTATTATGTGTGGGGTTAGAATGTTTTGAAGATTTATATTATTCCAACAATTTGTGATGGTACTTTCACCAATTTTTCATTTACTTTGCAAACTGGTCGTTTGTGATGTTAAAATTTGTTGCAAAACATAATGACCCGAGAGGGCTATGATTTCACCAACTAGTGAGCACCACACTAAACCTTGGATGGAAGGGATGCCACATCAAAGGGGAGTGAAAATAGATAGGGAGATAAGTTTTGATGGGCATAGAATTGATTATTCTAGAGTGACAGGCTAGAACCTTTATCAATTTGGTCTTAGTTGAGAACCTGAGTCCCTGGTAGGTCATATAGAGAGGTCTCAGTGGGTAATATGGAAGTGAGAGGCTAAAATCTACACAACACTACCAACAATCAGGAACTTAACTTTAGATTAGCCAATAATCTTTATGCACTCGGGAGAGGTTAGAGAATAGGTATGCTCTTATTTGTCACAATACCTCATTTTCATTTTTAACCATCTGAATCCTACACTGATTATAATTTCTTTGCAAGGGGAAAGACTTTTTATTATAATTGTACTCCGTTACATATTTGTAGTTTAGAAAGTTTGCATTTACTTTTAGCTTTAATTTAGAAGTAGCAAACTTTAGTTTGTACCCTATTATAAACAGTTTGATATTATTCTCCTACAAATTTAGTTTACAGTTTGAGTAGAAATATTTGAGTAGAAATATTTCTAAGTTAGCATATAAATTTTCTTTTTCCCTATGGGTTCGATAGTGGAGTTTTTAATGAAAACTCTATATTGCTTGAAACAATACGTATACTTGCGTAGTACCCCTAGTGTGTAAGTCATTAATCAATTTTATATCATATTTATTTTGCACACTAGCCGCTGAATATAAATTGGGTCAAGTTTTTGGCAATCTTTCAAAACTTAAATAACTACGTAACTGTGGGTCAGGTTATGTACCTACAAAAAAAGCCATAAAAATGTCCTTCTTTAAAGTGCAATTTCATCCATAAAAATTTGTAAAATATAAAAGAAATTAAGCATGATTTTCTACACATTAGAAAAGAAAATTAGATTTTTATACACATAAGAAGCTTGGAACCTTTCTCAAAACAAAGAAGTTTTGTTTGAGGAGGACTTGTTATTGTAAGACAAAGGCAGATGACAAGAAAGTTGCACTCAAGAAGGTAAAACAATAGGTCTCTACCACCTTTTAAAAGTTTGGCGAAGCCAAGAAAATTTGGAGGGAGATGAGTAAGGAAAGAATTTGAAATTATTCAAGAAAAGGTAAATATTAGCTAAGCTAATTTTGTAGAAAATTTGAAATTATTTTTGAGCATTAATGTGACATAAATTTGTGCAAGGATAGCTTCAAAAGAGGAAAATATAAAATTAAGAAAATTAAGGACAGATTTTTCAGCCATGTTTTGCATTGGTGTTCAACCAAGCCTAATTTTGGTTTTTGTGTGCTTGATTTCAATGGATTAAGCCATGGAAATGAAGTAGAATGAAACTAGATAAGTTTCTAATATAATTTTTTCACTTATGACATAATTTGGTCAACCAAAAAAATGATGATATTTGAATCCTACAAACCTTGGTTTAAGAAAAGAGCAAAAATAAAATATGGACAGAATCTAAACAAATTTCCAAGTATTAAACACAATTAGATAAGTACTTGGACCCACATATTATGCAAAATCTGACAAAAATAATATGAAAAAAATTATTGAAATTCTTCCTCTACATAGGTGTCATATTTACATATATTTTACAAGATTTGGTTCAAGAAAAGAGTGAAAATAAAGTACAGAGAAAAAATCTAAAAATAATTAAAAAATATTTAATACACTTAGATATGTTCTTAGGCCATATTATGCAAAAATATTGGCCAAAACAATAAGAAATAAATCAGTTATAAACAAATATGTGAAACCTTATAAGTATCTCACAATTGATCAAATTAGTTTAACGATAACACGAGCATGACTAGTAAACATATGTTTCAATAAAATTTAATCAAAATTATATATAAATTTATTTTTAATTATTATTAATTATTTATAAATTATTTTCCATAATTTATTTAATGAAAGACATCCCTTGTGTTAAAATATGTAACATAATATTTTTGGATTATTCCGGAGAGGATATTTTGCTATAATATTTTTAACATTTAGCATAACATTGACAAATTAATCAAGCCATTACTTTATAAAAAATGATAATGTAATGAGATAAAAATATGATCGTGGTATGGTGATATAGACTTTTTTATCAAGAAATAATTATTTTCGGATTATTTAGAAAAGAGAAAAATATTACCCTATATTATATTTCAAACTAAACATAAAATTCAAAGATTACTCAACCCAACATTTTATTAATAATGTTCATGTCTTACATCCCAAAATAAGATAAAAATATGATTGATGTTTGAAGATATAGACTTTTTATCATTTTAGTTAATTTGCAGAGAAAATACTTATTTAAGAGTAATTTCAAAAATTAGGTTATCAAGATATGAAATAAATGAGCGATTCAATGCAAGTGATATGAATGTGTTTAAGATATTGAGCACTTCATATCCTACTCATACTCTAAGCACTTCGCCAAACTACAAAATTCATATGATCTTGACTCCACACGTTTGATTGAGTTTCCTAGGTTTGAAATATTTCCTGATACACTTAGAATAAACGCATTAGTATCATCCAACATTTATTTGTTATCATCAAAACACATTTAGAGTATGATCGAGCTGATAAAGTCAATATTTTCAACAATCATTTTATTTATTAAACGACAATAATAAGAATCACAAAAATAACTAGCAACGTTAGAATGACGTTCGCTTTCAAGTCTAAACAATCAAGTCTTCAAATTAATTATTTTTCTATAACAGTATCTTACCTCACTTGATCCATATTTGGAGCAAATTCATCTGTATCATCATCCCAATTAAATTATCTGCAATCTTCATGCATCTTATTTTTGAAACAATAATAAAATCTCCTCTCATAGTTTCCTTCTCTTCTTGATGTGTACTTAGATCACTGCATACCATAGTGATAGTATAAAGTTCCTAGAGTACTTGAGATCTTGAACTCATTTTTTCTGTAATTATAATCCATTTTCTTTAATTTGCAAAATAAACTAGATAAGTAATAGAACAAGAAAAAATATTTAGTATTATAATAAAAAAATATTCAAAGTAGACATAACAAATATTCAATACAAAATGCTACATAAATATAGAATTTAAACATCTGCAAATCTTCAATACATTTAGAATATGAAACATCTACAAGAAGACACTGCAAAACACTACATAAATACACTCGATGAGTTCACTAAAGCACCTGTAATCTCCTCTTAACTGGATCATCTCCTGAACACCCTCCACATTGAATGTGTTGAAGTCATTCGTGCCAAAATCTTCATCGGGCAATGATTTTCTAACCAGGTGTTCAAATGCTTAAGCAGGTATGCATGTCGGGTCTTCATCTAAGACATTGAAAATAATATCATCCCAAGATGGATGTCTTAGTATAAAATTATGTTGCACAATCATTGCAACAACTATCATTACCTATTTTTTAATGAAATATGTCAACATATCTTGAAGTACGACCCACTCCCTCTTCCAAACATCGAATGCTCTCTCTATAATACTCTATAATGATGAGCGCCTTTATTTTGATAATTCATTCCTCCCTCCAATCACTATGTTGCTTCGCTTAATCAAAAAGGTTGTTCCTCGTGTCAGGAAAAACTTTAAGAAACCTTGTTGCAATGGATAACTCAAATCAATAAGGTAACATTTTCCTGAATAATAACATCATTACTACATATCCTCAGATTAAACGCTTCAAATACAATCTCAAATGAACTAACCAGGTAGAGACATTACAAATTTGTATTAAGTGTCGGGTTATAAATTTGAATATTTGGCATGAGAACTCCATCCAACCATCATGAATGTTAAACACATTAAAATCACAAACTAAGATATTTTGGGTACCAACTCTACACCATCTGATATATGCAACATTTTTATCATTAACATGTGAATCAAAATGTGTCGTCAATTGCTCCTATATAATCTTTTTTAAGAATTTTCTAGATCCTTTTATTGCTATAAAATACTAACGCCACAATAAATAGAAATAATGATATTAATGTGTCAAAACTTACTGTGACGTAAGTAGGCCGCACAACATAAGTATACATGTCAAAAAAATTTTGGGATAATATTTTCATGAATAATTAAATCATTACTACATATCTTGAAAGTCAACGCTCCATATATAGTCTCGAATATACTAACCAAATAGAGGCATTAAAAATTTATATTCAATGTGTCTGGTTATAAATTTGAATAATTGGCATGAAAAGTCATTTCCCATCCATCCATCATGAATGTTAAACACATTAAAATCACAATTACTAAAATATTTTATGTAGCAACTCTACACCAACGGATATATGCAACCTTCTCTTCATTATCAACACGTGCATCAAAATATTTGTCCTCAATTACTCCTAAACAATTCTTTTTAAGACTTTACTAAACACTTTATTATTATAAAAAAACTAATTCCATAATAAATATAAATAATGATATTGATGTGTCAGAATCTAACGAAACAATAATTAGGTCACACAACACAAGTATACGTGTCAAATAATATGTAATTTAAGAGTCATTGTATCGATCCTAGAAGGAAAGATGTAACAATTATTCCTATAAAAAACCTGTAGTTTGCAGATATATGACATACACTCACCCCCGTGCGTGGCAGCCTACTTGCTTGTTTGCTCGACCTACGTTCGTGTGTGTGCGCGCACAATCTCTAAGCATTTTTTCTTAATAAAACATTCAACGAACCCGCAAAGTAGTACGTCATCTATTACACTGTTCACAATGCATCTCCAAGATAGTGTACCGGAATTCCAACTACTATTCTCAGCAGTAATCACTCCCTATCATTGTGCAAAAAAAATGTTCGTAACTTAATGAATTATGTAGTCATTTCTTGTCTGTGCTACAAGAACATGTGCATAATCACTAATTCATAGTAGATTGTCTAATTGGGCTAGACCCAATGATTTTTTTACATTTCAGCATTTTTCAAATAAAAAATTCTGGTGTCTTTACTTGTCAATTTTACAAAAGTGTATTAAATTACAAAACGTTAAGACCCCAAATAATCACTCCACCTTTATGAATCTTCTAGCATGCATCATAAATATATATAAACAATATGAAAGCAAAGCAAATATATAAGATGATATATATATATATATATATATATATCTAAACCT
>NW_018250758.1:162147-244907 GCF_001263595.1 Phalaenopsis equestris | reverse complement strand
TATATATATATATATATATAGTGAAAATCAACAGGCCAAATCAGATGTAAACATTTAAGCATATTCTTGAAATTTTGATCTACATATGGATTAGAGGATTGGATAATCCTAATCATGAGAAAATTCTGATGAGCATTTTTTGACAGCGCCCATCTCATTCTGAATTGAACCACTTCATCAAATATCAGAAAAGCGCCCAGTAACCCTGCAAAAAAATCCATTAATATTGGAAAAACATTCTTTTGATATAATCATAGAATTACTATATTCATTAAAATGGATATAGTTTAACAAAACATAAATATAAATATCTCAAAAAGTGCGGAATTTATTTTCGCACTAACAATAAATTATAAAAGAATCATAACTCAAAATAAATAAATAAATAAAAGAAAAAGGAATTTGAATCTACAAAGGAACCATAAGGAAGGATTATAATCCATCAGGCCACATTTGCTTTTGAAAATCAACACATGTATAACTCTGCAAAATGAAGGGAAATGAGATCCGGATTAAAATCAACTGCCAGGGTTGAATCAAAGCCCTATAATCATATTTATGAGAGCAATAATCTTAAATCTACCTTTTCAAAAAATAATTGCATCATATCTCTGCATATTTACATTTACATATAACATTTGGCACTGATGCTCTACTCTCAACAAGAAGACTCCAAGGCATATCCCTTATTGTGGTACTTCTAAAAGGCTCAATCCTTCTAATCCATCTCTGACATTAACAAATAACATAATAAGAGGAACTTCAATCATGGATATAGGTCTGTGAACCAAATCATTTTAAAATTTGTATTTTATCTACCTGCCATTGCTTTTCCCTCTCAGCTTGTGCTGTCTGCAGGTTGCACCATCAACCATCTTGGAATTAGAATGTCTTTTCTTGTCAAACTCGAATAGTTTTTTTTTTTTTTTACTTCAAGTAGGGTGGGTGTCAAAATAAGCCACTGACTATTTAGATGAGGCCATTTTAGTCCCATATTTTATAAAAGTGCCAATTTTCCTCAACTATTTTAATGAGGGAAAAAATATCCTCAACGAAAACTATTTCAATTCGTATTAAAAGAGTTTGAAGACTACATTGATACTTTTATAAGCTCTCAAACTAAAAAGACACGCTGCAAAGAGTCCGGGAACCAATTTAACACTTTTCTCAATTTTCTTCTATCAACAATCACTCGAATAGTCAGAAAATCTAGTTATTCATAGCACAAGCTTGTTCTTATAGTTTATTCGTCTAAGTTCAAATTTTGATGATAAAAGTTGACTAAATAATGCTTATACTTTTTTTTTTCTTATTCTTTTTTTTTTTTTTTTGAAAAGATTGGTAGAGGGCGGACCACCCAACAAACCCCATGTGACTAATTTGAGGCAAGGTTATAATGGATTTCATAGCATGGGTTTGGGTTGAGGGGTCCTTCATGTTGTGTGTTCTGTAGAAATGAGGAGTCATTGCATTTGTTGTGCATTTGTTCAGAGGGTTTGGAGATGCATCTTGCCCAGTTTGAAGATCTCTACCTTCCAACTGTCTTGGGGTAATTTCTTTCAGTGTTGGCAGGACTGGCTGGATCATCATTTATTCCCTGTACCTTGTATTATTGCTTGGTTTGTGTGGATGGCTAGAAACAACACCAAGTTTGAGGAATCTAGGCAGGATGCTAATTGGATTGCTAACAATTGCTTAGTGTACCTTCAGAAGCTTTCCAAGTACAAGAAATTCTCTGATATTCTTCTTCAACCAGTTGACCATACACCTAAGGATCCCAAATTTTCCCTCACTTTTGTATCCCTTTTTGGTTTTTTGAATGAATTTGGAGCTGATTTAGCTCCTTTAATATATAGTGGTGTGTTATACAAAATATAAAGATTTTGTTGGTAGTTGAGTGCTGCAAGAAATCATGAGCTGAAAATGAGCAAGCTTGAAGGCTAGAGAAAGAATTAAAAGCAACTCATCAAACTCTCTTTTAGAGCAAGATAAAATTAAAATGTCCCCAAACTAACCCTATGAAAGGGTATTTATAGGAAGCAAAAAGGAAGGGTACTTCGGTACCAGACAGGCTGTATTGTTGATAGATGAGCCACATGGTCTCTAAGATCTATGTCGGCCCAAAATAATCTTCAAGAAATTTAGGTTCTCTTGGTAGTAGGATGATGAAAATTGAGCCACATCATATTTATGATCCAATGCTAGAACCATTATGCCCCTGGTGATGGACAAATGGATGCAAGACTTCCCTCAAAGGCTAGTGTTTTTAAATATTTGATTATATCCATAGCATTATGTTGATGACCATGAGATTGATGTTAAGATGAATTAAGTTGGATGCCCAAATTCACATTGGAAAATATGCAATCCAACATGACGAGGTTGGCCGAACCATTGCTGTTCCAACCATTGTTATGGGGGATCATGGAAACACGAATCTTGCTATCCTTGATCAAATGATCGAGATTAATCTAGATCTAAGTACTTTGTTAATTATGTATACCAAAAATTCATATATTTAGAGTGGCATCAAAATAAACTAAAAGAAAAAATAAGCATTTTATATGATTGATATCACCAAAAATTTGTCAGCCAAACAATCACTCTGATAATATCAAGATAATTTTCAACCAAGTTTAAAAGCCTAGTTCAAGTTGTTGGCATTCACAATCATTTTTCCCACTTTTCTCAGATAAAAGTATCACTACTCCTTTATTAGTTAAAAAAGATTCGCCTAAATTTCAACCCTTCCTCTGCACGGAAGTAGGCCAACTACTCAACAAACAAGCTACAATGATCTCAGCCAATCCTAATTCACCATTGCTTTTGCTTTATTCTAGTCTAGAAAATGAAACGCACAAATTTACATGATTACTTTTTATATGATGAGATGTGAAAACATAAGTAGATCTAGTTTGCTGAAAATAGCTTTGGAGAGGAATAATTCTCTTGATTCATTTTTTTCAAATATATGTTACATATATAAAGGGAAAATAATCCTTTAATAATTTTAAAACTTACCAAATATATTTACACCAAATTAGAAAAATTCTGAAACAAAACATAAAATAATATAAAATAGGAAGGGAATAAACTAATCAAGAGTTTCTTAAGTTGTCTCAACCAAATCTTCCTAGATTTCCTTCACAATCTTCTCAAATTTCCACACTCTCTCAAGCTGAGTCGTACATGTTATAGAGACAAAGCTTGGTATTGAACTCTGAGAAGGTGCTTAAAGAAAGAGATTCGATGAAAGACGTTAACAACTTGGTGTGTCAAGATGTAGCTTAGCAGTATAATTCCCCAATTAACATTTTTAGAGAAGAAGTATTTATCAAATTCAATATATTTGGTCCTACCATAATGCACATGATTCTTGACAATACTGATAGCCGCTTGACTCTCACAAAATATTTGTATAGGCCTATTAGGGGTACCTCTCAATTCCGTTGACAATTCTAATTCTCATATCCTTTCACAACTTCCCAAGCCGAGTGCTCTATACTCTGATTCTGCAGAGCTTCTACTACTTCTTACTTCTCCATGTCAACAAATTTTCTCATACATAAAAGCAATAACTGGGGGTGGACTTGTTAGTGAGTTCCCTGGTCCAACTAGCATCAATGTAAACTTCCACACCTCTGATCTTGGTTTTATCAAAAATTAACCCATAATATGGGAGTCTTCATTAAGAACCTAACAACTCTTTACACCATCTCCAATTGCTATTTGTTTAGGTTATTCATGTGTTGGTTCACAATACTGACATAGTATGTAATATTTGGTCTTGTATGTACAGGTGGATGAGTTTTTCTACCAATCTATGATATCTTCCTTTATCCACCTATACATTTTCTTCTCCTCTTTTGGACTTTTGGTTGGGATCCATTGGATTATTAGCAGGCTTACATCCAATTATCCCTATCTCCTTTAGTAGATGTAGAATGTATTTCCTCTATGATATAGCAATGCCTTTCTTTAGCTTTGATATCTCCATAACTATAAAATATCTAATGGTTCCTAGGACCTCCATGGGAAACACTTTAATGTTGAGAATCTCTCTTTCATCATCACCAGTAAGAATCATTTTATTTAAATATATTATCAGTATAATAGAGTATGATCAAATTGAGTTTAAGAATACCCATTAAATCTCATAGTTTTAGCAAAAACCTTTCAAACTACGCAATTGGAGATTGCTTAAACTCATAGAGAGACTTTCTGAGTTTACATATTAGGTGTTTATTGGAATAATTTATTAGTTTTGATAGTAACTTCTTATACACTTCTTCTAGATCCCCATTCATGAAGATATTTTTTATGTCAAGTTGACATAGTCCAAATTCCTTGTTACTGCTGCTAAAAGAAAAACTATGATAATGTTAAGTTTGGCAACTGGTGCGAAATTCTCATGATAACCAATCCTATAGGTTTGAGTGAAACATTTTGCAACGAATTTAACATTGAACCTCTCAATACCAAGATCAATTTTTTATTTCATGTTGCATATCCATTCGCACCCAACCGACTTCTTATTCTAAGTAAGTTTAGTAAGAATTCATGTCTCGTTATGCTATAGTACTCAAATTTCCTCTTCAACTGCCTCCATTTTGGATTTTCAATAGCTTCATGAATAGATTTAGGAATCTACACACTATCAGGTTAGAAAAAAAAGTTTTGTAGGATGAGAATAGCTTATCATAAGCTACATAGTTATAAACTGGATATGTAATATAGCTTTCCCTGTTACCAGCATCAACAGAAGGGGATAACTCAAGATTACCAGACACCTTGCCCGAAATTTTAGGTGAATGAGGACTCAAGTTTTGGTTTGAGCTTTTCAAGGTTTTCTTTCTCCCTATGTTCACAAAAAGTTCTTTGTTTTGGACTTCAAGTTGGGTTGCATCCTCAACCAAGATAAGAGGGATATGTGAAGTAGGTGGTAAGACTGTGTAGGTGTCAAGTACATCCCAGAATTGATGTTCATTTGCACTCTCATTGAACATCAGATTTGAGATAGTATAATTGATAATAAGAAATTGTGGCATCCATAAAATTGTAATATTTTCTGGTAAAAGAAGAGTAACACTTATATCGCCTTTTTTTGATAGCATATCCAAGCAAAATATACTCTCTTGAATTGGTATTTGATTAAGCTCGGTAAGGAAAACCAACAAAAAGCCACACACGAGCTCAGATTTTTCTATCTCCCATCTCCCCTGGAACGATTTTTCCGGGACGATGATTAAGAAGCGGCTCTTTTAGGGAAATCTATTTAGGTATTTCTAATTGTTCTGTTTGAAATGATGCTCGATAATTTTTGAGAGCTTAGGTTTTTGATGGATGATTCATATATATATATATATATATATATTGAAAAGCCCAAGGGCTAAATCTATTAAAATAGGAAAGATACCAAAAATCGTAGAAAAGAAGTAGCTAGGGACGAGTCAATTTAGTCTTGCCTCTGCCTATAGTTCTAGGGCGAGATCCTAATAACAAATTGTTGAGTGCAGAGTCATTTCCCGAAGTAACCAAATTATCATCCATTAGGTTCCCAAGCTGAAGTTTGCCTCCAATCTTCTTCTTCCTCCTTGAATAGACCTGTCATTCCTCCTTAGAAGACCAGCTCATATTATCATCGTGTTGGTAAACAGAACGCCGAGCAGATAAAAACTTATGAACACCAGAAGAAGGATTGTCAACTGTTGCAATGACTGTAGGTTCAAGTGTGTGTGAAGCATGAAATGTCTCGTCTTCACCTTCACCTCTCGTCTTCACCTAATGCTTCCTGCAACTGAGGAGGGTTTGAAAGTGTAGGTTGCTCAACAGGGCCATCCAGCTTCTCATCGATCGCGGAAATAGTATTTTCAGGGAGAGGATCCACAGGAGCGATTAAATCAGACACCATAACCTATTCTATGGTAGTTTTCTCTCAGATGGAACAAATATTTCCAAAGCAGTGGGGTCAAATCCATTTTTATTTACTTGATATTTAGATTTCAAATTAGGGTGAAGCTTATAGCATCAAGATTGTGCCCAAACATCATACAACGAGAACAATAAGGAGGTTTCTGCTCCATAACAATTTGTTGTCAATATCCATTGTGAGTTGTGCCCAACCATACTTCAGTAACATCAGGTAAAGTAATGTCTCTTTCAACAAGTATTCTGGCCACAGAAGGTCTGGTTAGGTTAAAACTAGATAGATCTAGCTTCAAAGGGTCCCCAAGTATGGCACCAATAGAATAAATAACCTGATGATGAAAAAAGTCCAGCTTGAGATTAGGTAGACTAAACCATACCGATACAGTAGGAGATTCGTGGTTGAGGTCAAAATCAGAATACCACTTGAGTAGCTTCATTGGTTTACCATCAATATTGAGATATTTTTTCGAAAAAATCTCAGTGTAGACTTCAGGCACGGTTAGTTGAATTAATACATGTCTCCCATCTATGAGACCTACTTTTCACTTTCCTGCTAATTTGAGATCATCAAAACTTTTCCTTATAACCTCCATAGGTGGGTGTCCCCACTGAAATTTTCCAATAAGAACAAACTTGAATTTATCACTAAGAATAAAATTTCTAGCTCAAAGAAAAAATGTATTAATTTCTCACTTTTCCTGCTTACAATCTTGATTAAAGGGCAATCACCTTCTCGTTGCTCCTTATAACCTGAGGGGAAAACAACCGTTGTCTCCCTCTGAGAATTACCCACAACGTGGGCAAAGGAGGCTTTGTCAGGTTCAAACATAGACGGAGGAAGCTTCATCCAGCAAGAGAAGCCCTGCCAAAGTGGAGCAGCGGCAAAAATAGCAAGCCGAAAGGTCGAGGCGAAAAACTGTAGTTGTTGAAGCAGCAGAACAGTCGCAGCTCGACGAGGCAAGTCGCGGAACAGTTGCAGCAAACGAGAGCCAGAGGAACCACGACAAGACGACCAGACGCGGCTCCCAGCTCGATGACCACCCATGCAGAAGCGACGAGACGACGAAGACGAGACAGTCAGTCGCAGCTCGACGCGGCTAGCAGCTCGACGTCCACAAAAGCAGTGAGACGTTACGACGGCGTAGGAGTCGACGATCGCAAGAGAGATTGTCGAACCCAAAATTCGTCGTCGAGTGCAAGAGCTTCGTCTTCGAGCACGATGGTAAAGTCGAAAGATCAAGCCAGGGAATCGCCATTGGGCGAAACCCTAGCGGAGCAGCTCGAGCTCGCCACCGACGCCATTCCTATATATATATATGTCATGTATGTATTATATATATATATATATATATATTCTTGTTTACAAACTTGTATATCTTTCTAATCAACTAATCAATCATTAATTTAGCAGTCACAGTTAAATGAGAGCATCTAGAATTTTTAGAATTATTTGAAAATTTCCTCCATTCAAATGGCATCACATTAAGAAAATTCCCAAGAAAAACTTGGTCTGTAAGTGGAATAATACCGTTGAAATTCTTTCGGATTCAAATTATGTTATTGGACGCTTAATATTCTAATTCTATTAGATTATATTTCTCAGTCCTGATATTTATAGAATTTTTTTAAACGTTAATATGAACACAAGCGTATAATTTCATATTGTAGAGGATTCATTAAATTCTAGTTCCATCCCTAATTTCATTTTTTAACAATTTCTTTAAATCACACTGTATTATTGCTATAATACAACCAATATGCCAAAATCAATGATTTTCTAAAAAATAGCTTTATATGTGATATTGAACACAAATTTACATACTGTACGAATCATATTGAGAAGTATGGAGCATAGCATTATCGAAATATTGAGAATTGTATCAAAATACAAGCTAGCTTTTTGCACATAAAGCAAAAAGCAAGATTCCAGTACTCATAATCAACCTTGATATAAAGCTAATTTAAAGCTGATTCATGATTCACCGATCAAGTTATTTTCCTGTCCACAGGTTTTTAACCTACAGAAGAGAAAGAAAATGACTAGGAAGAACGCTCTCACTCCCAAACGCTTTTGAAGCATGAGTGCACTGATTTGAATAGAAGCTTCACTAGACCAAAATTTGGATAAGGATGGAAAATGTATTACAGTTTGAAAATTCTAAACGCTATGCTTGGACCAAACCTTATTAGATAGACAGCATCTCAAAGCATCACAACATGAATCAAGAATGAAACTTCTCTAAGGAGAAAAAAAAAGTAATTTGCATACCTGTCATATGATAATTGTGCATCTCCAATGCGTCCAATAACTTTGTTCCGAACCTTTCTTACGTAAATCTTCACAATAGGAAAAACAGCAACAATCAAAATCATTACATTACAAGGAAAAAGTTAAAAGCAAATACGTAAGATCATAAAGTTTTTCTATAGAATGATCCTAAAAGGTGAAGCTGAATCAGCCTGGAAGAAATGAACAACTATATAGTTCTGGGTATGTATAAAATAAATATAGAGACATATTGGAGAATAAAAAAGATACATTGTTTATCTTTCACCTTTAGTTTACCACCTGACCAACTATTTATGGAAATTTTCAAGACTAAGATGATGACAAATAGTTGTGGTATCAACACATTTAAATCAATATTTAAAAAATAAAGTGATGTAGGACTACTTGTGAAACCAATTGCACCATAAAACCAAACATATGGAAAAGACTCATCCAAAACTATATAGACCATGGCCAAAACACACAGCACACAAATTCAATGAGTGCAGTGAATCAATAAATACTTATTTGTGTGACAATGGTCGAAGATGATAATCTATAGCAGGATTAGATACCACAAGGAGTCCTCCCCCTCTGAAGGTTCTGACCCCATAAGCATTAATGTATATCATATTCGTTAAAAATAAGTTCATGAAAACAAATGCTAAGTGGTGTCATCAAATACTTTATCAATATTTTCTTTTAGGCTAATTATGTACTTGACCAGGGAAAAAAAAAGAAATCAAACTGAGGTTTGTGTTACTATGTGAAGTGTGATTATGTTAATAAATTGGACACTCAAAAAGCTCAATTTCATCAATCAAGCTTGACAATGAGTTTGTCAGAGGGTGCGGGCATGTCCCTGTATTGGGTTTGACAACACTGTGCCCGAAAATCTTTTTATGTACCTAGTGCTCCGAGGCCAAGAAAATAGCACCGTAACGCCCTATCCAGGTTCAGAACCAAGAAGCACGACACTCCAGCGCCCAAAGTGTAGCAACGTTGTGCCCGACTCTAACGCCCTAGCGTTAAGACCAACATCGCTGCAATGTCTAGACCACACTCAAAACTCAAGTTTGAGGCACTGCAGCACCCCTGATTCAGCTCCCCAAAAACATAGCACGGTGCCCCAACGCCCCTAACTAATTTCAGAATGTTCTTACGTGTACTGAAGTCTTTGTCGATGGGAAGGGGTTGAATTTCAAGTTTTCTCTTGTGCAAAGGAGAGAAAAAGCATATTGAAGTGTTCCAAAATATGAAGAGGCTTGAGTGTGGTATAGTTTGTACGATTTTCCTCATTTTTTTTCCTATAATATTTCCTTTTATGGTGTGGTTCCATGATTATTTTTCCGCTCTCATTTTTTTACAAGTTAAATCTTGTGTTTATTGTGTTTTCTTGTTCTGTGCACTTTCTTTCTAAGCTTTTTTTTAAATCTCTCAAATCGATTTCCATAAACTATTCATCATCACTAAACATAGTTCACTGGTTCACTTAAAGCAAAGAAGACAGACGAATCGAAGGAGAAGGGAGATAAAGTGAACAGTTGAGCGCTCAAAGGAGAAAGAAGAAGCGAGTAGGCTTGTGCAATAAGCAGCAAAATGGAAAGGGCAATGATCTCTATCCAGGTTGAAGATTGTAACCAAGAGTGATAGAAGAAGCAAAGGCGAGAGAACGAATCTAAGAAGTCGTAAATGGAGCAAGTAATAAAGGCACATGGCTGAGCGGAGAGCAACCAAGCGTTGCTTCACTTGATCAAGTGCAACTGATAGAGGACTCAAACTCAAAATTGTGCAACTTTGGCCTTTAACTGCGGAAAAAGCTGCGCTAGCTAGATTGTAGCCTATCATCTCTAAGAGTATAAAACAAAGCATGTGAATAATGAAAATTTTTCAAGAAAATACTATCCTATAAAGCTCGTCGTGCACAAAAATATGCATCCTTGTGGTGCTTTCTTGGAATAACATGAAATAAAAACCTGTTTAAACTGTGTAAATTCTTTGATACTGGAGTTAACCAAAGCAATGATAGAAAAATTAAAATATTATTGTTGAATTCAAAATAAGGAAATACAATCACACAAATAGAACTAGAATAGCAACAGACATTACACAAACGCAACTAGGTTCGTATCCCAAAGGGTTGTGGTCTGTCATGCAAGATGGAGGGCATTAGATGGCTGTAATTAGCAGTTGGAAGGTAAGGAATATTGTGGTTGGAAGTCAGAGGGGACAGTAGGTGGGGTTGCGGGATGTTTGTATGGTGGAAGTGACAATAAGGTAGGCGAGTGAAGTGTTAGGCCACAGGGAAAGGGTAGCATGCAGCAGGGATAATGACACCTGGAAGCTGTAAGTTCGAGATATGAGGGCTGGCACGAGTTAGATGGGTAGGTGGCAACAGGAACAGCACGTATGTTGCCTGGCGTGTGTGGAAGGGGTGGAAGACGACGGTAGCGGATGGTAGGTTGTGAATGACCAAAAAACATGTGATAATCACCACCACAGAACGAGATACAACTGGAGCACCACTAACTTTTAGATACAACCATAGATGGGAAAACTGGAGATGTTGACGGCTGTACCGACATAAACCATATGAAAAGAATTCTCCGAATATATGAAATTAACACACACATTGAATAAGAGTGTGTCTTCCATCTAAAATTTTTGCTAGAAGGATTATCTGGATTGATAACAGAACAATGAAGATTCTAAAAAAATCTGTGGATTTTGACCCACAGACGGAATCACTAATCATTATGGTTTGGATTCGCCTCCCTGATTTGAAATTTCATTATTTCACTCAAAAAGTGTTGTACTTTATTGTCTCAGCTTATGGTAAGCCACTTAAAACAGACATTCGTACTTTTAATATTTCTCGCCCATCTGAAGCCAGAGTACTTGTTGAAAGAGACATCACTTTATCCGCTTCTGAGGAGATTTGGTTGAACACACAACACCATGGATATTGGCAAAAGGTAGTGGTTGAGTATTTTTCTTCTTATTGTTCGAACTGTCGTATGTGCGGTCACTCCAATTCTCAATGCCACCATCTACACCCCAACTCAAACAAAAAAAGCAAAACGCTCTGCCAGAGGCAGGGAATCCAGCTCCTCATGTTCAAACCCCAAGTTATTAATATTATTGATCATCAAAAGGATACTCCTGAAGATGTCACTATCCTCGCAGGCAATATGTCAATCATTCAGTCTTCACACAAAATCGTTGTTCCACCGTCTTTGGAACCCCCTATTATGGGGGCGAGAGAGATTCTTCAGACCCCACTTGCTCTAGAACCTATCACTGATATTACAAGCGGCAATACTTCTACTGCTTCACTACCGCCTCATCAAGTTGAGCAACATGTTAATGTTACTCAAGCTCATGGGGATCATGATGTGCAACAGCCTACACATGCCCGACAACCTTTGGAACAATCCATTGATCAGATGAGTGACAGATCTACACATCCAGGAGGGAGAAGAAGAATGGAGAACTACTTGAGCTTAGGAATCTGATGGACGATACTTTGGTTACTTCGGGTAATGGTACGGACCTTACCAATCTGTTAGTCGGATCATTTCCGAGAACTAAAGGCAGAGGGGGGACTAAAGTGAGACGTCCCTAGGCCTTTTGCGACCGTTGATGGCTTTTTGGTTTTTTATCCTTTTGTATCTTTGTTATCTTTGTTTTATTTGGAGTTTTATTTGGAGTTGTGTGTGTTGTATTATGTGAGTTGGGTCTTCTTTTAGACCCTCTCATTCAACCTATATGTATCTTTTCATCTTTAATTATATATATGAACGATGGCGGCCGAGAGCTTTGCTAAGGTTTTGAATGGCGATTTTCATCGCCTATGATTCAGTCACTCGAAGGAGAGGGTTCGCACCTCGCCTCTGTTTCGTCGTCTCTTCACTTCCACTTCTCATTTCCTTTGTTTCGTCGTCTCTTCACTTCCGCTTCTCATTTCCTCTGCTTCGTCCGCTCGCGTCGTCACTGCGTTTCGTCTGTTTTGACGCGAACAGCAGCTCGTGTCTGCGTCGTTTACTGCGTCTCGTCTGTTTCGACGCCGACAGCTGCATATCTCTGCACGTTCGCCTCTCCCTACTTTCGAGATTTCGGGACTTTGCAGGAGGAGACGCCGACAGCTTCGCATTCTTTCTCCCCTCGCCGCGATTATATCAGGATCTTCTAGCAGGTGATTTTCCCTGCTCTGATGGCACTCCCTACTTCTTCGGTTAAACCTAGCAAAGCCTCCTTTGCCCAAGTGGTGGGTAATCTTCAAGTGGAGTCGACGGTTGTCTTCCCCTCAAGTTATAAGGGTTGTCGTGATGGTACAGGTGATTGCTCTTTTGTTAATAAGGCAAGTAGGAAAGGTGGGAAAACAACACTCTTTTTCTCTAACTTAGAAATTTCAATCTATCCAAACTTTCTGTAGCCAGAATACTTGTGGAAAGAGATATTACTTTACCTGATATTACTGAAGTATGGTTGGGCACAACTCATAATGATTATTGGCAACAAATCTTCATGGAATACATATCTCCTTATTGTAATCATTGTAAGATGTTTGGGCATAGCCTTGATAAATGCTACAAGTTTCATCCTAATTTGAAATCTAAAATTCAAGTGAATAAGGATGGGTCTAACCCCACTGCTCTGAACATATTTGTCTACCTATAGAGAAAACTACCACAAGATAGGATTTGGTGTCTGATTTAATTGCCCCAGTAGACCCTCCTGACAATACTGTTTATGTTTTTTCGATGGATGTGATGATGGATGACTCTGCTGAGCAATCTACACCTTCAATCTTCGGATGTAGAGCCGACCAAAATGAAAAAAAATACTGAAGGATCCTTACCTACAAAGAATAGTGTTCGGACTGATAATTAGGAGAACCTTACAGCTCCCCATTTTCAGGAAGTTTCCGGTGTAGAGGCGACCACTCTTACTTCACACACACTAGAATCTATTGTGGGTACAATGGTTGGCAATCCTTCTACTACAGCTATACCACCTCTTCCAAATGAGCAAGGTCAATCTTCGAATGATGAATGACAGATTTACACTTCCAGGAGGAAGAATAATGAAAATCTACTTGAGCTTAGGAATCTAATGGATGATACTTTGGTTACTTCGGGTAGCATCTCACCAATTTGTTAGCTGACTCCCTTCCGAGAACTAGAGACAGATGCAGGACTAAATTGGGTCATCACTAACTTTTTCCACAACTTACTAGCTTGGGCTTTTTTTATCTTATATTTACCTTCTCTTTTTTTGGGTTTTTTTTTTGTGTTGTACCGTGTGGGTTGGGTGCCTACTTTTGGGCCCACTCATACAACCTATCTGTATCCTCTTCTCTTTAATATATTAGTCATTGGGCTTTTTTAAATAAATATATAAATATATATATGGAGGCCATACATGGCGTCGTCTTCCTCGCTCGGTTTTGCTAGGGTTTCGCCCGATGGCGAACCCTGGCAACAGTTACGGCTGCTCTTTCCTCTCGCGTCTTCGTGCTCGATTTGTTCGTCTCCCCCGCTACTTCCTTGCTCTGAGACGAGGCTCGTCTCCGTTTTTCGGTCTCGCGAGCTTTCCTGGCTCGGGATTTTCCAGGCTTTGCGGCCTGTCCGATCGCGTGTTCTGTGGCTACGGGTACCGCTCGCGATCTCTCTGTGTCCTCTGCGCCATCTCACAGCGTATATTTCACATCAGTGTTTCCCTCGTCTGCTTTCTTCTCTAAACTCTGAACGTCGCACCTTTCTTTGAGGATGACTTCGGATAAAACGTATGCAGCTGCCCTCACCGGTGTTCGTGCCTCATGCACACCAAAATCGTCATCTTTCCCTCCGTCGTTTGAGTGGGCGGAGGACATCAAGAAACCTGGTAGGAAAAATGAGAAGTCTGTTATCTTTTTTTACAGAAGTTGAAGGTATTCAACTTGCTTCTCAACTTGGAAGGTATTCAACTTGCTTCCTCTTGTCGTCTGAATTTGGTTGAGAAATTTCTATATGGTCATCTCAAAATGGAGCTCATTCGCAAAGAATTTGAACTTATGCACCTTGTTGGAGAATGGAAAATTGAACTATTATATGGGAGACATTCTTATTCAAATTAATAATAAAGACGATTACATGCGCTTATTTGCTTGAAGGATAATATGGATTGATAACAGAGTAATGAAGATTCTGAAATGGTCTGTGAATTTTGACCCACAGAGGGAACCACCAATCATTTCGGTTTAAATTCGTCTCCCTAGTCTGAAATTTCATTATTTTTCTCAAAAGTATTGTACTTCATTACCTCAGCTTATGGGAAGCCACTCAATACGGGCATTCCTACTTTTAATCTGTCTCGTCCTTCTGAAGTCAGAGTACTTGTTGAAAGAGACATCACTTCACCTTCTTCTGAGGAAATCTGGTTGGACACATAACACCATGGATATTGGCAGAAGGTAGAGATTGAACATTTTCTGTCCTATTATTTGAATTGTCGTATGTTCGGACACTTCAGCTCTCAATGTCACTATCTACACTCCCAACTCAGACCAAAAAAGCAAACTACTCCGCTAGAGGCTGTGATTCTATCTCATCCTCATCAGCTCCATCAGCTCATCCTCATCAGCTCCTAGTTTTTGACACTATTGATCATCAGAAGGATATCTCGGATGACGTCACTATCCATGCAGGCAATATGACAACTATTCAGTCCCCGGTTGAAGCTCACTCATCTTTGGAACCTCCTATCGTGGGAGAGTGGGAGTTTCTTCAGACCCTGCCTGCCCTAGAACCTATCACTGATAATACATGTGGGAATACTTCTACTGCTTCACTACCGCCCCATCAGGTCTAGAAAGATGTTAATATTACTCAAGCCCATGAGGATCAAGACGTTCAACGACCTACACCTGTCCGACCACCTTTGGAATCTACTGATCAGACAAGTCAATCATCGGATGAGGAATGGCAGGTCTACACATCCAGGAGGAAGAAAAAGAATGACGATCTACTTGAGCTCAAGAATCTGATAAATGATACATTAGTTACTACAGGCAATGGTACTCACATTACTAATTTGTTAGTCGGCTCACTTCCGAGAACTAGAGGCAAGACTAAAGTGGGACGTCCCTAGCACGTTTTGCGCCCTTTTGTGACTTTTTGGGTTTTTAAATTTATGTATTTTTGTTTTATCTGAGTTTTGTGTGTGTTGTATTGTATGAGTTGGGCTTTCTTTTAGGTTATATATATAATTTTTAAAAAGCTCAATGGCTAATATATTAAAAAGAAAGAAAGATATAGATAGATTGTGTGAGAGGGCCCAAGCATGACACCCTGCCGGCACGATAACCATCACATGCAAATTGTTCCAAAAAAATATAGAAAATACACGAGAGACCTAAAGAAAAAAAGTTAAAACACATAGTATCACATAGCTAGAGAGCGACCCAATTTTGTATTGTCTCTGCTTCTAGTTCAAGGAAAGGAGTCAGCTAACAAATTGGTAAGATGAGTGTCATTGTCAATAGTTTCAATGTATCGTCCAATAAGTTCCTGAGCTCGATATATGTTTTTTGTTGGTTTATATCAGGGATCGGCTTTAAGCCCATATCTTTTTGCTTTAGTTATGGTTTTTGCTTTAGTTAGCTTTAGTTATGGACGGTCTTACTGGACACTTACAGGAGGATGTACCTTGATGTATGTAGTGCATTAGTGTATGTTTTTAGCTGATGAAACGAGAGCAAAAGCTCAGGAAAAACTTGGATTATGGAGGTCTACCTTGGAGTCTAAAGGCTTTCGTTTGAGTAGAACTAAAATAGAATGCATGGAATGTAATTTTAGTAGTAGTAGCTCTAGTGACAGAAATGTAACTATGGATGATCAAATTATTAAAAGGTGTGAACGCTTTAGATATGTCAGTCGATTGTTTAAAATGATGGTGATATTGATGATGATGTTATTAGAATACAAGTTGGTTGGTTGAAGTTGAGGAATACTTCAGGCCTATTGTGTCATAGAAAAGTACCTCTTAGACTGAAAGAAAAATTTTATAAGATGGTGGCGAAACCTGCAATGCTCTATGGCGCTGAATGTTGGCCTTTAAAAGACAAGCATAAAACTAAGCTAAGTCTTGCCAAGATGAGAATGATTTGGTGGATGAGTGGCTTTACACTTAGAGACAAAATGCGAAATGAATGTATCCGTGATAGGGTTGGTGTAGCTCCAATGACGACAAAATTAGAGAGAGTCGTCTTAGATGGTTTGGTCACTTTAAATTTCGACCATCAGATGATCTGATTAGAAGAGTAGATGTTTTAGATTCGACATATATTAGGAAAGGCAGAGGTAGACCTAGGAAGACTTGGGCATATTGTTAAAAAATGATTTTAATTTATTAGAATTAAATGAAAATATGACCCTAAATAGGAAACAATGGAGAAAAAGGATTCATGTAGCCGACCGCACTTAATAGGATAAAGGTTTTGTTGTTGTTATTGTTGTAATTTATATTTATCTTTTATTTTTATATCATTTCAAAGTCCAAATAATTTAAGTTTTGTTTATTTACTTTTTTATTATTTTTTTAAGCATCTACAAGTCCACATTCATAGAAAATTTTGGCAACTTCCTGGCGTATACACCTGTTTCGGGGGCACTGGGAGAATTTCAGCTTATCCATCTGTCTATAAGGCACGCTAGTCAGTATCGGAAGACACTGCGGCCAGGAGTAAAGCAAAGTATTTAACCCAATCTGTAAGAAGTTATGGGCCTTCAATATATCTGGAAAAAGACAATCACAAGCGCAAACTTTCCCGAATAGATACTTTATTTTTCTGAAGGATATTTAATTCCTTGAATATGTAGTAACGTTTTTCAGAACGGGTGCTTAAATCCCCTAATTTTAAAAAAAAAATTTCAAACTACTACACAAATTCACAAAACAATACTTAATTCCCCCGGACAGATACTCAAGTCTCCTAGCATAGTTATTTTAAGAAAATTCCCTCCCACGCACATTTTATAATTATCAAAGTGGAACTAGTGTTTTCAAGGAGAGCGAAATAAAAAGTCGAAAAAAACAGAAAATACAATTTTTTTCACAACAATTATACAATATATATATATATATATATATAAGGATAAAAAAAGCAAAGCGTTCAACTATTTGTGAATAGAATATGTGCAACAAGGCTTCGTTAAAGGGAGAGGCAGATGGGATCAGGAAGTTCGGTTTCAATCTGTGCAACTATAAGTGACGGAAGCAAAAGAGCTGGGAGTTTTAGAGATTTCTGTACACAATGATCCAATCGTTGTCCTTGGTTCTACAGTGATGGCAAGGAGGCGAGTGTGGAAGATTGCGTGAATTTGGTGTTGCGCGGCCGAAAGAATAGAAGAACTTAGAGTGGAGACTTCAGGCTTCAGAACAATTGGAAGAAGGAAGATTCGGCTTTGTTGTGTGAATAAAAGCGGTGCAGAAGAACTGAAGGCGAAATGATTGCAATACTGGAGAAGATTCTGCGGAGGGTTGTGCGAAATGGAATGGTATTCAGTCATTGTGTCTGGGGGGATAAAGGATAATCAACAATCACTGTATATAGTGTTTTCATTGCCTTCTCAGCTTATTTTAGTCGCGATTGTATCTCGAGAACACAAGAACGAAGGGGAAGAAAGCACAAGGGGAAAAAGATGTGATTTTTAGTAGTCTCTGTATGTCGTGATCCATCATTGCTTAAACACGGTTGTATCGTTATGACAGGCGAGAGAGGAAAAGGAGAAAAAGTTCGGGCTAAAGGGAGAATGACAACCATGCTTCGAACAGGAAAAACTGAGAGACTACAGGCAAGAGGGTCTTTTGTGGTTTTTGTTTAGTGCCCAAGTCCTGACAAAACATCTTTGTCGTGCAAAGAGGGAGATGAAATCCTCGTGCGACATTTACAAAAAAGAACCAGTGGGAGCAGTTACAGTTTTTAAATTTATTTCAATTATTTTACTTTTTTTAAGTCAACACATGTTTTCACACAATGTTTTTTATTATCAAATGACACCATGAAAGAGAATGGCTATGATTGCGTCTCTTTTACTGGGTGGTCCAACCTGAAATGATACCCTTAAATTATAATCATGACCAGATCTCGCAAATTCCCCAATAGCCTAAATCCTCTAAAAAGTGAATCATTAAGTGCAATTGATAAAGTTCAAATCCTTTGCTGACTAAGGTTAAAATAAAATTATTCTCGGAAACAAACATTTTACCTTATGTCTCAAAGAGACTCTTCAATTACACAACCCTTAACCGTTAATAAAGATCCTTACGTAAAGTTGACTACCTCCTTTGACTAAATATATCGAAATCAGCAATAACTTGAAGCAAAAAAAATCATAAGATCTTGAATGAATTTGCCATCATTTCTCTCATCATTTGCTCTAAGCAAAAAATTGATGATTTTTTAAGCAGAAAAAACAATTTGTTAGTATTGTATGCTAAAAACTTTTTTGAAATGTGTGAAGGCTGATTGTGCAAAGGAAAATTGAACCTAGCGCCTAGCTAGGTGCTGTAGCTCCCAGCACAGACCTCTAGAACCGAGCACTTGACAATTTGACGCCTAGAGTGCCGCCTAAGCACCCAAAAGAACTTCCTCTAAGCCGAGAGCGAGGAAAAGTGGCACTCATGAGAGGTGAAACCAAGCCCAAAAAATGCTCGTTTCCAGTGTCAACAACAAAGCGCCTAGAAACTCAGCACATGGTGATGGCGCCTAAGCGTCTATAACCGAAATGTGCACTTCGGACTTTAAAGGACCGTCTTCGATACAGGATTGGTGTGAGTGTTGTTATGGTATTTCACATCTCTTGTGCGAAAGAGAAGAGGATCGAAAGTGTTGTTCTTGAGTTCTATGAATGTAGAAAGGTTTGAGTATGGTGTAATTTGTACATTCTCCTCATATCATAATGAATTTCATGGTGTGATGTGGCTCCATGTTTTTTCCATTCTTGGGTTTTTTTACGTTAAATCATGGAGTTCTTTGCATTTTATGTGATTTATTACTTTTTATGGTTCTTTTCCAAGTCTGGTTTTAAATCTCTCGAATTAATTTTTGTGGTTTCTTCACAACAAGAGGTATTAGAGCTGTTTTTCTAAAGAACTTTGACTTGAAGCAAGAGCAATGACCGACAAAATGGGATACAAGATGGAAAAAGTTCAATAAACCAAACTTTGCTTTCTAAAAAAAGCTAATAAAAAATTTGTTATATCAAAAGAAACTGTAATTATCATCGGAAGGAATCACCAGAAACCGAAATCGATTACTATGGAAGAATGGGAAGTGTTTGATTGAATAGATTTAATCTGACTTCCACTTTCTTCATCTGTTGTTTTCAACATTATGAATGAGAAACCTATAGTGGATCTCATGGCTTCATTAATATGAATATATGAGAAGTCTTCGTCTTCAAATAATTTTTTTTATGAACAAATTATTCAATATGAAGATGGTGGATTGTAATTCAGTAGTTAAACATCAGAATAGCTTCAGCATTGCAACTAATCATCAGATTCAATAAGAAGGAAATGACACTGTGACTCCTATCTTCATTGCTAGATAGTTGAGCTGAACTAGTCCCAGTGGTAACATTTCAAGTAATATGAAATTAAATTTTGATGATACTGTGAAGTTAGTATCGAAAGAATTTTGCAATAAAGCGAGCGATCAAACTTCAAATTATGTTTTGAATGTTGAAAACAGAGAAAGAAGTCATGATAGAAACACAAGCATGAAAAAATTCTAGCCCAAAAGATGAAAGTTTGGGTCAGAAAGAGAAAAATATAAAGGTCAATGTCAAAATGCGGCACAAAATGTCACTTCAAGGACTACAAAGCTCCAAACTTTGGTACTGGAGGTCCAGATAAAAAGCTCTTTACTAATGTCACCATAGGTAAAATCCAAGGTAAATCTCTAATTTTATTCATTGTTAAGCTCTTCTATATAAGTCCAGATAGCACTGAATCTTGGATAGAAAAAATAGATGTCACTTTTCATACTTGCACCGACAAAGAAATGTTCATAAACAACACTCGAAGTGATATAAAGAAAATGTATTAACAAGATAATAAAGCCTGTTGTATTGTAGGAAATGGTGATGTTGATAATCAATTGTCAAATGAATTAATTTGAATGCTCAATAAAGTTAGACATGTTTCATGTTTAAAAATAAATTTGATTTTTGTGAACCAGCTTGCAAGGTCAGTGCATGTGATTACATTCACAGACGATTCATGGAAGGTGACCAGAGGGGCAGTGGTGATAACCTAAGACAACATGAAAGGCACCCATTAACTGATCAATGAGATGTCATAATTCATTAGAGTAACTGGAACAAAGGTTGATGTAGGTCTTTGGTATCGCATGCTTGGCCATATGAGTAAGAAAGATATGAAGTCTCTATCATCGAAGAACAAATTTCATGGGAAGTCCCAATCATCGAAGAACAAATTTCATGGATTAATTCTATAGACTTAGATTTTCATGAAGATTGTGTTTATGGCAAGGAAAAAAAATAATAATAACTCTAGTTCAGTCTATTAAAAGTCCATAAAACTAGAGTTAGTGCATATTAATGTATGTAATCCTACTCCAGTTCAGTATAATGGAAGTTCCATATATTATCACATTCATTAATGATCACACTAGAAAGATATAGGTGTACTTCTTAAAACATAAATATGATGTGGATGATGTGTTTAAGAAGTGGAATGTCATAGTTGAGAAGAAGACATGCTTGAGATTGTAATGTCTAAGATCATATAACGGTGGCAAGTATCGTGATAAGAGGTTCAGAAATTATTGTGTTTTAAGGGGTATCATGCATGAGTTCACTATTCCAATGACACATGACAAAATGGAACGAGATGCATGAGATTCCATACACACTAGGCAAAATAGTTTTGGACAAAAATAGTGAACATTACAGTTTTATCTGATAAATCATGGTCCGTTAGTACATTTAAATAAACAACCAAATACTCTCTAGGTTCAAATGTTCATGTTGATGCAAAATTCATGAGTAAGCTTGATTCAAAATCTGTTAATTGCACTTTCATTACGTATGACTCAGATGAATTTGGGTACAAGTTATAAGACTATCAGAATCATAAATTTGTTCAAAAAAGAGATGTTATTTTCAATGAAATCGAGATGGACAAAGACGGTAATAGAATTCAAGATTGTCCATTAGTTATTTCTGAATAGTCCTCCAAACATATTGAGATAGAAGAAAATGGTGATCAAAAGATAAAGGAAGAACAAATGCTCAATCTAATGAAGAACAATACGTTCCTCAGACATTTGCTGTTGAAGTCAAAAGGTTCGACAAAATCCCGAGATCAATAGAAAAGTATTCTGCTTCTTTGTACTATTTATAGTTGACAGATAATGGTGATCAGAGTGTTACAAAGAGGCATTCAAGTTGAAGGGTTAAATGAGAGGATGTTTAATAGAATGACAAGATGCAATCACTGAGGTCAAATCAGACATGAGATTTGGTAGAATTACCATATGGCAAAAAAAGTAATGCACAATAATTCAATTTATAGGCTAAAAGAGGAATGAGATGATAGCAAACACTACCAAGCGAGGCTTGTTGTGAAGGGGTTTCAGCAAAAAAAAAGTATACCTAGAGATATTTTTTCTTACAAAGAAGATGACAACTATCAAAGTTATTCTAAAGCTTAATAGCAAAGGAAGATTATCTTGAACAATTCAATGTGAAGGTAGCATTCCTACGTGGTGAATTAGAAGAGGAATTGTATATGGTACAGCCTCTAGGACATGAAGTTCCAGGAGAATAAGATAGTCTGCAAACTGAAGAAGCGTCATTTATGGATTGAAGCAAGCCCCAAGGTAGAAGAGGAATTGTATATGGTACATTCACAGGGATATGAAATCCCAGAAGAATAACATAGTTTGCTGAAGAAGTACATTTATGGATTGAAGCAGGCCCCAATGCATTGTGCAGGAGATTTGACAAGTTTATGTCAGATAATAGGTGCATGAAGTGTCAAGCAAATCACTATTGTTTCATCAAACTTTTCAATAATTGTTATATTATGATTCTTTTGTATGTGGGTGGCGTGCTAGTTGTAGAAGCGGATATAGATAAGATCAGGGGGGTTGAAAGAGAAATTATCAAGAGAGTTTGACAAGAAAGATTTAGGTTCAACCAAAAAGATTCTCAATATGAGAGTCAGTGGAGACAGAAGTGCAAGTACTTGGAAGTTGTCTTGGGCAGAAGATGTTGAGAATGCTTCATGGCAGAACTGCAAGTATATTGATATCACTGAGGCTAGAAATGAGATAAATTGGCTATAGGGCTTCATGGCAGAACTGGGCAATGAGTAAGAGATTTGAAAGCTTCATATAACAGTGTGATTGCAATTCATATAGCTAAAAACACTGCATTTTATGTCAAAACGAAGCACAATCATCTAAAGTATTACTAATGCGGGATCTTACCAGGTCGTGGAACTGCAGTACTGTAGCTGTTACAGCATTGCGGTCAAGCCCTTTCCTCGTCGTCCTTTCATGTTCCATCCCCTTTCTTATTTCTATCCAATTCCAATTTTCAATTCCTTTCTATTCTATTGGTTGCATTTTCTACCCCATTTCCTATTTCTACTTTCTTTCCAATTCCAATTCCTGCCAATTCATTGCTTACCACCATCCACTACTATTCCAATTTGAAATTCCTTCATGTTTCTTTGTGTTAGGATCCTTTTATATTATGTTATGATTGCCTAGGGTGGGGAGGGTTTTTATAATCGTTGATTTCTGTTGCTGCCTTTGAGGCATCCTTCACCTCGAGGAGTTGTACCCGATGATGAGAAAATGCTCAGTCTGTAACTCGTTTGAGATGTTGACCGTCTCCAAGGGTCCAAGTGGTGTTTCGGCTATAACTCAATCCTCAACAAAATAATTATCCTTTCGAATTCCCCCAACCCCATCTGCTCTTTGCCATCTCCCTGTCATCCAAGCTTCTGGTATTCTGCTATCGTCTACCAACCATCGCACAAGCCTACGAGCTCCTAATCCAACTGTTGTCCATGCTTCCAGCCGCCTTCCAACAGTCGTCCAACCTGTCGGTCGTGTTCTCGCTGTCGTCAACCCCTTTCGAGCAAGTTCTTACTACCTCCAGACCCTTCTGGGCTAATTCTTGTTGCAGCCAGTCCCTTTCGAACTAGTTCCTGCTACACTCAGACCTAACACCTATTCTTGCTACTAACCTGTCCACCTCTTACCCTACTTGCAATTGTCCCGCCTACTGTCAACTTGTCTGACTGTTCTCCAATCGGTACATCACCCCCCTACTCCATCTAGGTCGTCGCCACTTGCCGCGAGCCTCCTCCCAGAAGGCCACCATCACTTCTACGTCATCCGGACTGCAGCCACCGTCTGTCAACCACCTTCCAGCACCGTCTTCATGACCTTTATTCTCTTCAAGGCCTGCTGCTCTCCTATAGTGAGTCGTTCTGTGTTTTGTGTCGTTTTCTTATTTTGCAGTGTCGTTGTTATTACTTGTTGTTTACTTGTTTGTGTTGTTTATTATATGGAGGCGTCATCGTATCTTTATTTGAGTCGAGCAATAAAATTGTGTTGTTTGGTCATGGTTTGGGTTAACTTCAACATCATTTGGTATCAAATCTAGCCTAACTCTGATTCTATTTTAGCATTCCCAAGCATCCGCCTCTACCCAAGTCAGTCCCACCAAATTTTTTCTCCCTTAAAAGCTTCGACAAATGAGGTCAAAGCTCCCCCCACGCCGAAAGATTGACGCGGGAGCTTATCGGGTCGCGGCACTATAGCTGCTACAATGTCGCAGGTGAGGTACTATAGTTGCTATAGTACCGTGGTCTAGCCCTTTCCTCCCCCTCCTTTCCTATTCCATCCCCTTTCATATTTCTATCCAATTTCATATCCTTTCTATTGTATTGCTTGTCTTTTCTATCCCCTTTCCCATTTCTATTTCTTTTCAATTTCAATTCTTCCTTATTCATTGCCTACATTCTCTGACACCTTCCACTTCTATCTCAATTTCAAATTTCTTTCTATTTCTTTGGGTTAGGCTCCTTTTAGATTATGTTGTGTTTGCCTAGGGTGGGGAGGGTTTTGATGATTGTTGATTTCAGCTGCTTCCTTTTAAGCGTACTTTTCTGAGGCTTGTACCCGAAGAAGAGAAGGTGTCATGGTTGTAACTCATCCGAGGTGGTGACCAATCCGATTGTAGCTTGACCCACGAAGAGATATTTATCCTTCCAAATTTCTCTCCATCTGCTTGTTGTCATCTCCCCACCGTCCAACCTTCAAGTATTCCGCTTTTGTCCAGCCCCCTCGGCATCTTCCAACCACCGCACAGGTCTTCCAGTAGCCAACAGGCCTACCAGTTAAGTTTCCGCTGTCAGCAGCCCCCTGTCGGGCTAGCTCTTTCTGCCACCAGCCCCTTTCAGGCTATTCATGATGCCGCCAATGCCTTTCGGGCTAGTTCCTACTACAGGCAGACCCTTTTGAGCTAGTATCTGTTGCTGCCCAGACCTGACACCTATTCTTGTTGCTGAACCATCCACCTCTGACCCTACCTGTGGTTGTCCCGCCCACCGTCGACTCATCTGACTTTTGTTGAGTCCACCATCACATCTCCTACTCCACATCGTCGTCACTTATCGCCAGCCTCCTCCTAGGAAGCTGCCATCACTTCTACGTCATCCAGCGCTGCAATCACTGTCTGCCAACCACCTTTCATCACCCTTGTCGCATCCTTCTCTTTCGGGCCCGCTGCTCTCCTCTAGCGAGTCGTTCTATGTTTTGTGTTGTTTTCTTTCTTATTTTGCAATGTCAGCATTGTTACTTGTTTACTTATTTGTGTTGTTGCATGTTGCAAAGGCGTCATTGTATCTTCATTAAAGTTCAACAATAAAATTGTGTCGTTTGACTGTAGTTTGAGTTAGCTCTGATATCAATTACTTCATCTATTTACTCCTAGAAGATATCAATTATCTTTAAAGAACAACTTAAAATCCTACAGATATGTTGACTAAGGTAGTTATAATTGAGAAATTAACGCTACGATCGACTTCAGTTGGTGTTCATGAAGGTTGGGACCAGGCCGTGAGTCACACTACAGTACACAACTATAAAGTTCTGCAAGGTCGGAGGAGAGATTGAAATGTGCGGAGGCTGATTGTGTCAAAGAAAAATCATACCCAGCACCGGACTGGGCGCCCCAGCGCCCAACAAAGTCCTCCAGAACCGAGGGCTTAACAATCTGGTGCCTAGTGTGCCGCCTAAGCCCCGAAAGAACTTTCTCCAAAATCGAGAGCAAGGAAAAATGGCGCCCAGAAGGCAAGCAACCCCGCCCAAATATGCTTATTTCTGGTCTCGAAAACAAAGCGCTTTAAAACTCGACGTCTATAACTGAAAGTGCAATTCAACCTATAAAGGTTCCTCTTTCCTACAGAATTGGTGTGTGCAGTGCTGTTGAATTTCAGAATCTCTAGTTCGAAAGAAAGAGGAGCATCTGAAGTATTGTTCTTGAGCTTCAGGAGTGTAGAAAGATTTGAGTGTGATATAATCTTGTATATTCTTCTCATTCCTTCATAGTGAATTTGTAGGTGTGGTGGGCTACATGGTTTTTTCTCATTCTTGAATATTTCCAAGTTAAATCTTGGTGTCTCTGCATTTTTTTATGTTTTATTACTTTGTGTGCTTCTGTTCTAAGTTTTGCTTCAAATCTCTCGAATCGGTTTCCATGGTATCCTCACAACAAATGTCTAATAGCTAGCCTTAATCAAAAGTTTTTTATAATCATTGCGAACGGCAATTAACTATAGAGACTTGGGACTATAAAACTCTAGGCTATATCATAAGGATTTCACCATATGAGAATGAATTTTCTAGGAAGTGTCATGTTTAAACTTCAATCTTTTTAAAATTTTGACTTGCAAGTTATGAACTCTTTCAGAATAATTAAGCGTAAATTTTTGGAGCCCACAAAATCAAGGGTGACATGATTTTCAGACGAATTTAGTTCAATCAAAAGATGCAATGATTAATGTGATTTGGCATAACTTGGATATCTTAAATCAACATATTTTGGAGAACTATTTACTTGAAAGTACAAGAACCTCATTAAAATATAGAACAACCACCTGAACGCCATCAAGGGGTCCATTTTCATCTCGACTGCGATGAACAATAATGCCATTGTCACACTTGTTTATGAAATGTGCGCTGCCACTTATATCATACAAATTTGGCGGGTTGCCTCCCCAATTTTGTAACTGTTGGAAAGAAAAAAAAATGTAAAATTAATAAAATCTAATTATAGAAGAGCTTAACAAAGGATATACCTGTCTTGGATGTGCAACAAACCACACGTGGCATGCATGGTGCTGCGCAAACCGTTTGATTTTAGTAAGCATTTGACTGACATACTCAGTTTCGGTCCTATCACCCAAGCCATAAGAAAAAATATAGAAGCATAGCTCAGGCGTAAAGAAGCATAAAAGGTCCTAAAAACTTTAAGGTGAAGTGAGGAAATGTTGACTTCTAGCATTCAAACTTCAGCATCTATCAATGAGTCAATAATCTAGCTACATTGCAATTCCAATATATTTGACAAATGATCAAAATAGACCCAAAGCTTTTTAGACATATCCAATTTGGTCTCAGAACTTTTTCCAAATAGTCAGTTTACTCCATCAACTCATTCAATCTAAACAAATTTGGTTCTACCCCCAACATTATCATTGCTGTTAATGGGAATTGGTGAAGGAATGCTTTTTTCTGAAAGAAGTTCAACTTTCTAGGATCAATCTCACCAATTTGAGCGGGATAAGATTAACTAAAAAAAATCCAAAATGCTTTAATGGAAAACTTCCTTTCCTATTTTTCATCCAAATCAATCGTAAAGTTGATGGTAAAACCAAATTGGCTCCTATTTGACGAGCCAAACTCAATTGAATACATGAAAAGTCTAAGACTAAAATGGGCGTACCTAGTAAGTTTAAAGACCATTTTGATCATTTAATCCTTGAAAAAGTGAAATTTCAAATATGCCTCCTATTTGAAACAAATATATATATATATATTACTAATATCCAAAACTCAAGTCATAAGCAAATAGCAAGAAGAGAAAAATAGATGGAAGTAGAATTCTCACTGATGAACAGATCGTTGGTGATCCAATTCATTATACGGATCAATAACAAGCCCACGTATACCATATCTTAGAACTGCAGCTTTAGCCAATGATAGAACCCAATTAACGGATGGAAGAGCATCATCATCACACCTGCTCCATAAGGTAAACAAGTAAGAAACAATTAACGAATGCAGCAATTAACGGATGGAAGAGCATCATCATCACAGCAGCTCCATAAAGTAAACAAGCAACAATTCACAGATGCAGCTACAAAAATGTCGCATGAGATATCCACCCATGCCCCAGAAAAGAACAGAAATAGTAATTACACCAACATTTTTCAAATTTGAGAAACTCCAATAAGCATTGCTGAAGGACTCACCGAATAAGATGAAATGTATCACTAAGCCATTTTTTTCCTTCTTCTAACTCCGCAGGGCTCATTCGCTCGACAGATTCTCCGTATCTATGATAACATAGAAATAAAAAAAAAGAAATTTCGACATTGAAACTTTTTGTAAGTCCAGACAAGTAGATATTTAAACATGTTAATGTCCTAAGAATAGATGTTTGGCCTCAAAACCATAGTGATGTGAAAATCCAAGTCAAACAAACAGATAATAAGTTTCATGAAAGAAAGCGAGTAAAAACATGTGTCAATGAAACAGCCACATAATAAATTTAAGGGTAGAAAGACAGTGTACCCGCTAATGCTTATACAAATGTACTGATCCTCGCCAATATAGACTGCTACTTGGGAGCAAAAATGGACCCAGAGGCATATAAACCCAAGGTTACAATTTTATCATTTTGCCAAACGGAAAAATTATAATGTCCTATAATTGACATGGAGCTAGTTTGTTTTGTAAGAAATAAAAAATTTGAAAAGTAAAACTATGAAAATGACACTCAAATCAAGAATACAAAAGTAGATCAAAATTTTCATGTAAAGTTAAATAATATTTTCAAAATACAAAGTACATTAAAATAAGATTTAGAAGTTCAATCAAAACTAACGTTTTAGACGTGTTTCAGTTAGCTTCCTTGTTTCATGTATAGGAAAATCAGCACATATTTGGCATTAATTGCGTATAAAAATATTTGATTACCACATGTAACAGAAAAGCATTGTCACATACAGGTTTCCATTAATCTTACTGCACTTAGAAAAGCAGCAAGCCATGATTCCAAACTTGGGTATTCTCTTGGTGACCACATCGGCCTTGAGAAATAGTGAAGTAGTTCACAATGTATATTGGTAAATGCAATTAAAAATAAAATTTGATATCTTCAAAAATAATCTAAATACATGTAACAGAAAAACATTGTCAAATACAGGTTTCCATTAATCTTACTGCACTTCGAAAAGCAGCAAGCCATGATTCCAGACTTGGGTGTTCTCTTGGTGACTACATCTGCCTTGAGAAATAGTGAAGTAGTTCGTGATGTATATTGGTAAATGAAATTAAAAATAAAATTTGCCGTCTTTAGAAATAATCTAAATGGAAGAATCTCCTAATTGTTAATATAATGCAATAAAAGGACAACTACATCGAGCAGTGAATAACACAACCCATGAAAATAGATTCAACATGGCACTTGAAATGTGAACTGTGAAAGGATCCTAGAGTTATTTGGCACGAAAACCAAAAGCTACATTCAACCTAGTACCATCATAAACCACAAAACTGCACCTTCCTCCAAAAAGTGATTAGTGCATGTTCCTTGGTAAAAAGAAAAGAAATACAATAATCACAAGATCAGTCCTTAATCCCATTAGGAATCCTTGAATAGAAAAATCAAAATAAATATCCCACTATCAATCATTGAATTGAAAAATCAAAAAATATAGAATTTCAACGTTAAATAGTAGATAAGCAAGTAAACCAAACTGTTAACTACGTATTAGTGCTATAATGTTATAACTATGGAAAGGAAAAGAAAGCCCATTATCATATGACATCAACAAAAACAATTCTGAGTCTATCAGCATCCAGGCCTAGCCCAATTATGCGGCTGCATCCTATTAAATATTACACATATATCCTCATCAATATAGATTGACCAATACAAGTGTGTTAATATGCATGACACATGTAAACTGAAGGGGTGCCTTTATTAAAATGAAAAATCCAACCCTTCAAGATATTGTCTAATATAAAATATTACTTCTGAATCCCATGTCATGGGTGGGTCAGAATACTATTATACAATCATGTGGGTTGTTATTCATATCTTTAAGCACTGATTTTACTAGTTATGAATGTCCATGCTGCAGCCAGCAAAAGTGGACTGCTGCAGTCCATCTGTATTCAAAAATTTTGATTTCTAGAAGACAAGATATAATGCAAATAATCGAAAGCAAAGGAAGTGAGCATGGAAATAAGCATAATGATATTACAAAATTTGTGGTGCACTAATTATTTTACTTCCTGTTTTAAAAATTTGTCTTCGATGTAACTTACCTGTCATATTGACACTTATGAGATCCAAATGTGTTCCCTAATCATTTGATTATCTTCTTATGTTTGATTTACCTTTGGAAATTATTTCAATTTAACATCAATTTCAACATATTCCAATTGCATTACATCCTAGAGTTGGGGCACACTTTGCGCTATCTCCTCTTTTCGTCGTAGATCTTTGCAAAGCTGAAGTGTTACAATTTTAGGTTTCAGTTTGTAGTAGTTCATAGAATAATAGAATTGTTAGTTGCCTTTGTGGCTCTTTCCTTCTATGACTTTCCCTCTATTTTGCAAGATTCAACAAGAGTTTCATACATGCTTTATGAGAAGATAGCCATCTGCCGGTTCCCCCTTGTCATAATTTTATCACGCATTCACTTAATATTGCGATTTCTACCACACTCAACCTAGTTATCAATAATCTTTTTATCACATAATACTTAGATCCCTTCTAGACCGGCACCTATGTTATTTTCCGCCATGCCAAGCCCACTAAATAGTTTGAAGACTTACTTTAGGACCTAGGCTAAAGGGAAATTTAGTAATTTATTATTTATTATGGTTTGGTAAAAATAGGGCTTAATAGAAATAGAATTAGGGGATCTATGATTGTTGTCTTGAATCGTAGAGTTGGGGTTTGGGAGAGATAGCCCACCTCTCGAATTTTAGCTAATAGGGTTAGGATTTGAGAAAGATGGTCTACCTATCGAATAGTAGACACATCTTTTATGTATTCGGATTGTGTTATTTTGTGCTAGTGAAACAATAATATTTTGTTTGCACTAATCTATGTGGAAGCTCATCTCTTTCCTATCAAATTTGTATCAGTGCCCGCCAAAAATTGTTATCTTGAATCTTAGGGTTAGAGTTTTGGAGAGATTTTCAACCTCTTGAATTGTAAGTGTTACGGTTAGTGTTTTGGAGAGATCACCAACCTCTCGAATTATAAATGCTTTACTTTTATGTAGTCAGGTTATGTTTTCAAATTTTAGTGAAATAACATATTTAATTTGCCCTAATCTCTGTGAAAGTTCATCTCTTTCCTATCAAATTGGTATCAAAGCAATCGATCTCTGAAAAGAAACGATGGGAACGTGATACACTCGCATCAGCCGAAGACGAGATTGCGATAGAATCACGGTAAGAGCTAGCTGGGAAACCGATGACAGGATCGCGATAGTCGGGAAGCCGAGAACGCGATCATGTATAGGTATCATATTAGAGAAACCAACCAAGGGATTGGATGTACCCTAGTCATGATCCGAGAAGCAACCACGAGATAGTGGTTATCCTAGTGACTGAACCTTACGATCTGAGAAGCCAATGACGAGATTGCAACATTCTTGTCGCGATTCAAGCTTGCTGGGAAGCCAAGACTGGATCACCGCTTACAAACAATTGCATAGTCACGATTCGGGCTAACAAAAAGCCAACAAAAGGATTTCAGTGAAAGAATCGGTAAACCAAATCATAAATGAAATAGATAAGCATTTCTCATCTATAGAGAGGTGGTTTGAGGGGAGATTCACAAGCCTGAAAGAAATGATAAAGAAGATTTCGAAGTTCCACACAAACTCATTGCCTCCTGCAGCAAGAGCGAGTGATGACGTCATAAGTGAATGTGAGCAACCGTTGCGCAATATGAAGACAGCGTCGTTGCCTTAGTCGGATCTATAGCCGCGAGATCAAGAGGAGTCGGGAATGGATTTTAGCGTTATCATATGAAAGGAATTACACGACATCTTCAGGTTTGGAACGAGCGATAGTTGACAGAATGTGATAGCGTTCGATTGGGGGAAGGAGAAGATCGATTCAAAGGATTTCAGCCTGGAACAAGGAACCACTGTGAGTGGAACCCAATTGGAGGACTACATCCAACTGCGCCAATGCTTTTTGATGTGGTAACCTTCTGGGTGAAAGGCGATTCAAGAATCAATGGGGACTGAATAGATGATGATGAGGTGAGGCAAACTTATGGGAAAAAAGAAAATTTGTGTCAGTGTGCGCCCATACCAGCTAACCCCACACACAAAAAGACGAGATCGATATAATGATCAAAGAGATGTTGTAGGCTATGATCAAAAAGACCATTGTAACCCCTTCTCTAGCCTAGTCTTGCTATTAAATAAAAAAGATAGGAGTTGGATTTTTTGTGTGGATCATCGGGTAGTGATTAAAAAAATAATATCTCACAAATTTTCCATCCTGGTAATCGATGAGCTACTAAACGAGTTGTGTGGGGATGCAGTATCTTCCCATATTGACTTGAAGTCAAGATACGAACATATTCGGATACAGCCAAAGAATGTGCACAAGATTACATTTCACATTCATGAGGGTCATTACAAACTTTTAATGAAATGAAAAGGCTTATCAGATAATGATGCCACATGGAAGCCATGCGACTTAATCCAATAGCAGTTTGCTCTTTCCCACTTGAGGGCAAGGTGTTTTTTTGGGAGGGGAGTAATGTTTGACTGACACTTAGTACGCTTTACGCCATGCCGAGCACACCAAGTAATTTGAAGACATATTTTAGACAAATAATTTTATTAATTATATTTATTAATACTTAGTATAAATAAATCTTAATAGGATTAGCGTTAGGGGATGTGTGATTGTTGTCTTGAACCTTAAAGTTATAGTTTGGGAGGGATTTTCTACATCTCGAAATGTAGGTGTAAGGGTTGAGAAAGACCGCCCCGACTCTCGAATTGTAGATACTTATCCTTTATGTATTCATGATGTTTATTTTGTGTTAGTGAAATTAAATATTTTGTTTGCTCTAATATTTGTGAAAATTCTTCTCTTTTCCATCAATCTCATACAACGTAATCAACTTAATTGTGATTCCATAAATTTTCATTTAAGACTGATATATTCGAATCATATAGTGTTATTATGTAAAAACAAATAAAAATAATAGTGATGATAAAAAAAATAATTCAAACTAACATGACGATTCAACAGAACCGGTTAAGGCAAGTTTGTCAATTAGGAGACACGGGAGAATAACGGACGTGAACAAATGAACAAGCCCTAGCAACCGAGTTTGTTCCATTAATCTGAAAATCCAGAGCGAGAGATAGTCTCGTGCAAAGAAATTAGCGTCCACAAGCTAAGAAGTGCATGCGAAGAGATGGAAATGACTGAGGAAGAAAATGATGTCGCTTGCAGATGAAAAGCTCGTGCGAGGAAGACAAAGTCTGCAGGTTGCGGGATGTGTTAGATATAAAAAAGAATAAGATTTTAATCTTCATTAAAAAAAGTTATTAGATTGGTCAAAAAAATTTATAATACATACAAACTAAATAATTATTCAAGTTAAGATTGTTTAAAAATTATTCCAAATCTATAGCTAATCAAGAAGACGACGTCAAACATGATAGTATAGAAAGAGTTGGATTATCATAGAATGTTATTGTTGATATTGATGAATTTACTCAAACGATGACCAATATGACTTTGTTGCTTACAAATTCGTTGCTTACAAATTCCAAGTCGCAAACCAATAACCGTGGGTAAGATTTCATATACAAGAATTTAAAGCTACTTTAGTACATAAGACCAGCTTCTTCTTTTTTTATGGAATGGGGGGCCAGATAAAACAAAAAACTAGCTCATGAAGGTAAAAGAAAATCCTAAATGGTAGATAATGTCCATAGGATAGAAGAGCCACACTTGTCAAATTTACCTTTGAGGCTGAAGCAAAAAGTGGAGACAAGGGCAGTTTCAAGAGAAGTATGGTGGTCAACCACGCCATTTGATGCAGTGGGAGTATTTTTAAAGACATTTAAAGATTCATTTTCTGCCCCTCTCAGCTAGAAAATAAAAGCAAGTCCATTTAACAGAAATAGCATAATCACTCAATTACGTAATATGAAGCTGAGTTTATTATATTTTCGAGATATGCAGCACAACTCATACGAAATACAGAGCATAAATAATATAAGTTTTTATCTAATTTAAAAGATATGATAAAATAACAAATAATTTCTCTCGGCGATGATGAGAATTTTGTACTAGTGCAGGGAGCAGGAACAATTGAGTTGGATATGCAACCTACTTAGATGATGCATAAATTCAAAACATAAAAAATTAAAGAGATTAAGAGTTTCACAAAATGCTAAGAAATTCTCTAAATCAAGGTATTTAACTACTAAGAAGACTACATCGAACAAAATTGATAATCAGAGAGATGATAGAAAGTGTGAAAAAGGTTAATGTCCAGTTTTTTAATCCCTTGTAATACTTGTGTTACAATTAATGGGGAATCAAAGCGAGTGATCTGTGCTTAAAAGGAGACAAAAACCAACAAAAGGGAGATGGGGTGCAGAAAGGGCCAAACGAGTTTTTCTTTGAAAACATCAAAAAAGCTGACGATTCTGGAGTGTCAAACACCAGCAACAAGCGAATGATGAGCTCTATGTAATGGCTTGGTTGAGGGAGACAATGTAATACTATGGGCTTTGCATTGAAGCTAAGAGGAGAAAGAGTGACAAACGGGTGAGGAACTCGTGTGTACGAAGGAAGCAGAGACTAAGAGCCATCATTGCTTGTCGAATGGTTGTTGCGAGAGTAGAGCGGTGTGACACCTTCAATTTGACGAGAGGAAAACAAAACCGCTTGTGTGAGTGGTTTTGACGTGTGCATAAAGGTTTCTACCCTTGAAGGAAGAAAGGATGAGGGAACCTCGTGTGCAGTGAAGATTGCATCTATCCAATTAGTAAGATTAAAGTTTGTTTATCTTTTTAGTATTCGTTTAAATTAAATTGAATTTATATTAAAGTATAATATTATGCAAACTAAATATCAAAATTAATTGAAAAAATAACATTAATCAAAATTAATTAATCAAAATTAATTAATTTAATTTTTCACATTTAAGCTATATATCATTGAGACGTAGACTACCCCCAATGTCATCATATTGTTAGAAGAGAACTATGCATGTTAATATTCCCGCATAAATAATTACACTATTTTTTTCTAGCAATATATCAGATTGCACTATGAACTTTAAATTCTAATAGTACATTTATTCATTGGTAGAGAAAAACAAGTATCCTAAAAAATAACATATGCATTGAAGAATGAAATGAAAATATTGCATAAATGAATGCATGTATGTGTGCGAAGATATTCACCTTTTATAATACTGATTGGGGATGCCAACGTACCAGTATGCGTAGATGTTTTTCTATCACTTTAGACAACCGTAAAATTTAAATCACGAATTGGTATGTCAAATGGAAAATATTGATGGGATGAAAAATTACTTTAACACCTCGGACAATAGAGAACATGTTTTGCGATCGATTATGCCAACGAGGTATGCATCACCCAAAGATTAGGACTATTAATGAGCTGATTTTGAGCTAAGCTCGAGTCAGCTCATATGGATTGAGTTCAGATCGAAATCGACTCGTAACTCGTTATGTTCGATTTTGAGCCAATTCGTCTCGAAATTAAATCGATCTTGATCCGACTCAAAATCGGAATGGTGTGATTCAAATTTGAGTTAATGTGATATGTTTCAGCTCCTCGATCGGCTCAAAATCAAAACAAGATATCTCATATTGAGATATTTGGATCTGTTCCAGCTCAAAATCGGCTCGTAACTCATTATATTCGATTTTATTTAGCATTAAACATAATTTTTATGAATAAAAATACATCGAACCGATCTCGAGCCAGTTCAAGTCGATCCGTGTAAGGCTCGGAAAAAAATCTATCCAAAGTTTTTGGCTCATTGCTCGGCTCATATATTTCGATTTGATCTCGATCAGAGCTAAAATTTGAATCAATTTTCATGCGGCTAATGATCTTCGAGCTAAATTCACTGCCCTACTAGAGATGTGTTAGGTTATGTTTAGATAGTGCTCTTTAAATGAATGTACATGTTAAGAATAAGAAATGCACTAAAATTTAAAAGATTAAACGATGAAAAGAAAAACAATAGTTAAGCCATGTAAACATTTTAATTTCTTTTCATAAGAAAATATCATTAATATTATTATATAAATTTCTATAGCATCATAGAAAACATCATATATATTATCTTATTTTCATTGATTTATTGCAGTTTAGAAATATAATTACATTACAGGTTTTCTTGATAACTCATTATGATGTTTTAATATTTTCAAGTTTAAGTTTTTAAGAAGAAGATTAGTAATATGGAAGGAAATGTGTATTTGAGGAGAGGTCAGCAAAAGAAAAAAATTATTTTTGTTTAATTTTAAGCCATCATCATCTCTTTTTCAATTTTGGATTTAGAATTAATAGAGAATTTTAATTTTATGATTCGATTGTTCATTCCCGCCTTCTAAATCTCAAGCTCCTATGTCGGGTAGTAACAAAAGTAGTATAAAAAAATATTTAAGATTGGGTATGAATTTAAAGAACGAGCTATTATGATAATTGTGAAAATTAACTTAAGTAAATTCAACTAGGTTAACTCTAAGTTTATTTTTTATGTCAGACATATGGATGCTCAAAAGGACATGGGGATGATCAAGTGGCGGGAGAGGAATTACCGTCCAATGTCACTGTGAATACAAATGTCTTTGCCCAGATGATAGTTCTTATTACCTAGCTTATATATAATTCTATACCACAATCTAATGAAAACACTAGTACAACTGGCATTGATAAATATTTGAAGATGTTACAAGATTTGCGGCTACCACAATTTAAGGGAACTGAAACACCAATAGGAGCAGAAATATGGATTTTGAGAATAGAAAAGATTTTGGACATTATGTCTTGCCTGGATGAGAAGAAGGTGGCTCTAACTACAATCATATTAGATGGAGAAGTTGAAAGATGTTAGCAAAGGAAACATCAAGACACGTTGAAAGATGGTAGCAAGGGCAACAATTTAGAGATTCGTTCATGCCCCTTTCTGCATAGAGGCAAATGCAAGATAAGTTTATTAGATTGGTCCCATAGGATAAGTTAGTCATGCAATATGAAGTAGAAATGTTATCGAGGTATGCCCCACAACTGGTATCAACTACATATGAGAAGTGATATAGATTCCTTTATAGATTTTGAAGGATTCAATCAGGCAACTGTTAGTACCTTTGAGAATTGAAAACTATTCAATGCTAGTGGAGAGTCAAGTAAGTGAAAATCGATTTTCAACCGACTTAGAAGCATAGGAACAAGTTTAAGAGATAGATCTTGAGAAAAGTGACACCAAAAATTCATTCTAAAAGATCTAATCGAAAGAAAATAAAATCATATTCTGGTTGAGTTAATAGCCAAACTATCAGTAGCATTACAAAACATTGTGTCAAGATTGGAAAGTTATATTGTGGTGAATATGTATTTGGTCCTAAGTTATGTTATTTATGTCGATCGTCTAGAACTCATATGAGGTACCATCCCAGTTATGCTCAAAAATCCACGCCAACTGCTAACTCAGAAAGGGATTCAACTAAAGGTTTTCTGAAGAAATCCATTATCAGAATTAGTTAGCAGAAGATGACAGAGTCGGGTGCGGTGACTCATAAAGAAGAACAAAGGCATAACATTAGACCATTAGTCTATTTCTTACCACATCAGGAACCTAAAGAAACTATTGCAATTGATGATGCTAAACGAGCATAATAAGGGTAACGTTATCTTATGTCATTTAAGTGTTATTTTAGTTATCTTGTGTTGAGTATTTTTCTAGTTATGTGGTTCTGTTTTACAAGTTGTGTTATTTTAAATTATGTTACATTAATTAAGATATGGTATTTTTTTAGTTATCATAGTTTAGATGTTTGAGGATTATTTAAATGAACTGTCATATCTTACATGTTGGATTTACCATACTTACTATTGATATCAATTAACAAAATTTAGACTTTCACAATGATTTTTGGATAGTTCATGCTTCATCTATATAATGAGTAGCTTTTGGGAAGTCTCTAAATTTTGAGAATGAAACTTTCGCAAGTAGAGAAGGCTGTAACATCAATTTTTTTTTAATCCCATATAACGTTCACGTTATAATTAAGGGGAATGCAAAACGGGCAATCTGTGCTAAAGAAGAGACAAAGCGAGAAGGGCTAAGCGAGCTTTTCAAGTCAATTTCGACTAAAAGTCACAAGTATCGAACTAGGTGACAGTTTTAGACGAATTTACAGGTTAAGAGTAAAAAATTGCATCAAACACTAAAATATTAAACTTTAGAAAAGAAAACAAAATTTAAGGAATGTAAAAATTTTAGTTTCTTTTCATGAGCAAATATTTTTTTGTTATTAAATAATTTTCTATAATATCATAGAAAAAACCAATAAACATAATACTTTGAGTTACTATAGCTTAGAAATGTAATTACTCTACTGGGTTATTCTAAATAACTTATATTATTGTACTATCACCAACCATGACATAACATTAAATTGCCCTTTTCTTGAACAAAAAGCTCTAGTGAAAATAAAAGTTACTTTTGCACCAACATAGCTAATTTTTACAGACAGAGAATAATTGAATCCATAAGATCACTGTCAAATTAGACTTAGAGTAGGCAGAACATTCAACTCATGGTATATGCATTGTCGCAACAAGAAGCAAATGACTCACTTATGATTATCACATGTATGCTACTCATTTAAAAATTTTAAATTTATTGAAAATCATAGTATGTAATAAAGTATTTGTCTGGTTCAATATTAAGTTAAATCAATCATTCGTCGATATTCAATGCATTTTTTACGTTATTATACGTAGTATATCTCTCCAGAATATAAATACAAATATTATTTGATACGGGAGCGCTCACTCAATCGTTACAAAGAAGTTTGTTAAATTGATGGATTTCAATACGAAAATAATGTAAGTTATAGTATCAATTAAAATGTCAAAAATAAGTTATATGAATCTTATTCAAACGTGCAAGTTAAATTTGAAAATTTGTGAGAGAAATTTTAAACAAAGAAAGAGCTACAAACAGTGTTCAGAGCTCTAATGTAAGGGAGGTTAAGCCTATCCCCCTTAAGCAAACAAAACAAGTCAACAGGAGGAACAAAATAAAAAACGATCATAAAAAATGAGGAACCCTTTTTAGCAACCCAATCCTTCTCTATTTATATGCTTCCACTCTATGTTCAAAAGTTTGGTAAGCTGAACAATCTGCTTAATGCAAAAGTGGATGTGCCAATACAATAACAACAACAACAACAACAAAGCCTTAATCCCACTATGTGGGGTCGTCTACATGAATTTTTTTCTCCACTACGTCCTATTTAGTGTCATATTTTCATTTAGTTCTAATAAATTAAGATCATTTTTTATACAAAAAGCCCAAGTCTTCCTAGGTCTACCTCTGCCTTTCTTAACATAAGCTGAATCTAAAACATCTCCTCTCCTAATCGGATCATCAGATTATCGACGCTTAATGTGACCAAACCATCTAAGACGACTTTCTCTAATTTTGTCCCTCTTAGGAGCTACACTGACCCTATCACGAATATAATCATTTCGCATTTTGTCTCTAAGTGTAAAGCCACTCATCCACCTAATCATTCTCATCTCGGCAACACTCAACTTAGTATTATGCTTCTTTTTTAAAGGCCAACATTCAGCGCCATAGAGCATTGCAGGTCTCACCACCGTCTTATAAAATTTTTCTTTCAATCTAAGCGGTACTTTCTATCACACAAAAGGCCCGAAGCTTTCCTCCACTTCAACCAACCAACTTGAATTCTACTATTAACATCCCCATCTATCATTATCGCTTTGAACAGACCCGAGATATCTAAATCATTCACATCTTTTAATAATTTGATCACCCAAAGTTACTAGAGCTACTACTACTAAAATTACATTCCATGTATTCAGTTTTAGTTCTACTCAAATGAAGGCCTTTAGACTCCAATGTAGACCTCCATAATTCAAGTTTTTTCTGGGCTTTTTCTCTTGTCTTATCCACGAGAAGGATATCATCAGTGAAAAGCATACGCCAAGGTGCATCCTCCTGTAAATATCCAGTAAGACCATCCATAACTAAAGCAAAAAGATATTGGCTTAAAGCAGATTTCTGATGTAATCCAACAGAAATAAGAAATATTTGGTCAATCCTCCTTCAGTTCGAACATAAGTAACAGCTCTAGTATACATATCTTTAATGACTTGAATATAAGTCATATCAACACCTTACTTCTCAAGAACTCTCCAAAGGATGTCTCTTGGAACCTTATCGTAAGCTTTTTCTAAATCAAATGTAGATTCTCCTTATTATCTCTGAACTTCTCCATCAAACCTCTCAATAAATGTATAGCTTCCATAATAGACATGCCCAACATAAATCCAAATTGATTATGAAAAATCGTTGTAATACGTTATAACCTATGTTCGATTACCCTCTCCATAATTATAAAGTATGACACATCAACTTAATTACTCTATAATATTACACATCAACTTAATTACTCTATAATTTGCACACTCTTGTGCATCCCCATTATTCTTAAAAATACGGACCAAAATACTCTTCCTCCACTCCTCAGGCATCTTTTTAGTTTTTAAAAAAAAATTAAAGAGTTTAGTAAGCCAAGAAACTCCCAAATGTTCTAAATATTTTCATACTTCAATTGGGATATTATCAGGTACTACAAGCTTTCCACCCTTGGTTTTCTTTAAAGCCTCAATTTCTTTTTTACTAATGTAGTGTAATTGTGATAAGAAAGTTTAAAATGTATTTAATTATTTTATTATTGATTGAATTTGAAGCAATCTTAGGTATGAATTGACTATCAAACTATTTCTTTACTATAAATTATAAAAAGGTAGTCAAATGTCTTAAGAGGCAAAATTCAATCTATCTTAAGAGGCAAAATTCAAGTTTTATGGAGAATAATCGTTGACATCCATGATAATCAATACAACGAAAGCTTTTAAATTATTATCTAGCAACTGTGAAGGTTTTCTTGCCTGAGTAAGACATATTAGAAAGGAGATGAAACAGTTAAACGAGATTTAGTAGTTAAAGAATATCCATTGTTTTTTTATTAATTATGTACCTAGACTATTGTTACGCTTTTGTCTAACCTAAGGACAATTTTGTCTTGTATTAACCCAAGGGCAATTTAGTCCATCATTCTTTATTAATATTTAGTATAAATAGGACTAATATGCTTAGGGTTGGGATTGTGCATGAGGATATGGTATCTTATAGTTAAGGTTTTGGAGATATTTCCTACTATTGAAATTGTAAAACTAGGGAGGGAACGCCTACCTCTCAATATGTAGGTGTTTATCCTTTTTATGTTGAGTTGTTTTGCGTTATTGAAAAAAGTAATTTGTTTCGCCCTAATTTCTATGTAAAAAAATTGTCTCAAAACCTATCAAATGTTATCAGTGCTATTGATTCCTGGAAAATCAATGATGGGTTCGCAGATAGCGACCTACATGTAGTCACAGAACAATCGCGACAGAAAGCTACAATCACGATTTTATCTGAGAAGAACATTATGGGATTGTGGCATGCAAAAAGATTGGAATCACGACACGGGGAAGGATCACGACGTATAGGCGACACTTTCAGTAACCTCACCTCGCAAAATAGTCACGACTGGAGCTAGCTAGGAAGCATCACGGTGTATGAAGACCCGAAACTCACATCCTCCCTACTCGTCCAAGTGATACAAGTGTGATTAGAGCTAATCGGGTGGACGTAGGGTCGGGATCTCAGCGTACAGGCAACGCTTTGAGTGACTCAGCATGCAAAACACTTGCAATTTGAGCTAGTTGGGAAGCATTGCAGCTTGTGACAGACCTAATTGACTTGAGAAGCATGGTTCACTTTGCCCTAGTAGGACCTGAGTGACCAAACCATGCGATTTCAAAGCAAGGGATTACGACTTAAATACCTCGTGAACGGTCAGGATTCGGGCTACCGACAAAAGCATACAATAGAATTTCAACAAAAAATTCTTGAACCATTCAGTGAGTAATAGCAGGCAAAAAAATAGATGCTTTTGAAGAAAAATAAGCAGAAGAGATAAACCATATCAAATATGTAATAAATAAACATTCCTCGTCTATGGAGGGCCAGTTCAAGAGGACATTCACGGCTCTGGAAGAAATGATTAAAAACATCACGAAATTTCACACAGAACCGACCTCGACTGCCACAGGATCGAGAGACATCGTCAAAATCAGACTCTGACAAAAACAAATAGAAAGATTCACGTGACATCAAGGCAACATCACGACTTTAGGTGGATCATGAGTTGCAGTATCGAGCAAAGAAATCAAAAGTAGACTCGAGTGCCAACACTTGAAAGAAATAATACGACATTCGAACGGCTCGAACAAATAAAAACAACAAGGATTGAAGTTGACAGAAATGGAATAGATACATGATATGGAGTTAACAAAGATTCTAGTGATCGATAGGCTAAGGGATAAAATGTTTAGAGATGTAATATTCTCTAAGATTGATTAGAGGTCGGGACACCATCCGATTCAGATGTGGCTGAAGGATGTGCATAAGACGGCATTTTGAATTCATGAGGGAAAACATGTTTTTAACTAAATGGAAAGGATTTTCAAATGACATTTGACCATGAGAAACCTGAAAATTTGATACAATAGTAGTTTTATCCACCTTGAAAAAAATATATCTTTTTGGGGAAAGTATTTTTACATCGGTGCCTAGCCACAAGACAATTTTGTCTTGCATTATTTATTATTGTTTAGTATAAATAAGGCTAATATGGTTAGGGTTAGGATTATGCATGAGATTGGGTCATGTATCCTAGGTTTTGGAGAGATTCCTACCTTCAGAATTATAGGTCTTTATTCTTTATAGATTTTGTTGTTTTGTATTATTGAAAAATGCAATTTGTTTTGCAATAATTTTTGTGTGGAAAAATTGTCTTGAATATCAAATGATATCAAAGCTCTCGAATTTTGTATAATCAATGATAGATTCGCATATTCAGCCACGGGAAACCCGACAAGATAACAACTTATCACAGAACAGTCATGGCAAGATCGCGGCAGGAAGCAACCAGAAGCTACAAACACGATTTTATATGAGAAAAAACTACGACATTGCGGCATGCAAAAGAATCAGGATCGCGACGTGGGGAAAGATCGCTCACCTACCTATCGAATTGTAGGTCATTATTTGTTTTGCACTTTTAAAGAAAGATTTCTATGGGAACATGGATCCTATCAAATGGTATCAAAGCTCTCGATTCGTAGAAAATCAATGACGGGTTTGAAGATTCTAGCCGCGGGAAACACAAAAAGATAGCTACCTACCTGTGGTCACAAATTAGTCGTGGAAGAAACTAAGGGATGCGGCGCACGGAATGATCGAGATCACGACGTGTGGAAGGATCACGGTGTATAGACGATGCTTTACGTAACATGGTTGGAGCAAGTTGAGAGTTATCGTGATGTATTGAGACTCGAAAATCACATCCTCCCACTCCGTCTGAGCAATAAAAACACAATTAGAGCTAACTGGGTGGACATAAGATCGGTATTGTGGCATGGAAAAGGATCATGGCATACAAACAATACTTTCTGTGACCTCAACTTGCTATATAGTTGAAATTGGAGCTAGCTGGTAAGTATCGCGACCCGTGGCAGACCTAATCGAGTCAAGAAGCACGGGACGGAGGCTTGCCCTAGCAGCGATTTGAGTGACCGAACCATACGATTTGAATGCAAGGGATGGAGGCTTAGATGCCTCATCTTACAGTCGTTATTCAGGCCACCAGTGAAGTCGACGATAGGATTTCCATACAAAAGAGTTCCTAAACAATACAAGAAGTAATGGCAGCCAAAAAAGAAAAATGCATTAGAAGAAAATTAGCCAAAAAAGATAAGGCACAACAAATATGAAATAGGCAGACGTTGCTCGTCCGTGGAGGGGCGGTTCGAGAGGAGATAGACAGTCCTAGAATAAATGATAAAGAGGATCATGGGATTTCACACAAAACCACCTCTAGCTGCTGCGAGATCGAGTAGCAGTGTTGGAAACAGACGCCATCAGCAATAACTGGAAGGATTCACGCAACATCACAGGAATGCATTGCTTTAGGTGGATTGGGAGTTGAAGTATCGAGCAAAAATATCAAGATCTGACTTGTGCGACAGCACTTGGAATAAATAACATGAAATTCAGACGACTTGATCAAATAGAAAGAAGCAAGATTGAAGTTGACAGAGATGGAATAGATACATGATAGGGAGTTGACAGAGATTTTGGTGATCGACAAGCCACGAGATGAGCTATTTGGGAAATGATATCTTTAAGATTGACTGGAAGTAACGACACCATCTGATTCAAATGCAGTTGAAGGATGTGCACAAGAAGACATTTCAAATTCATGAGGGTCAATACGAATTTTTTACTAAATGAAAATGATTGTCAGATGACGAGGAGCTGTGAAAACCATACGAATTGACTAAGAAATAATTGTTCCCACTTGGAGAATAATATATATTTTTTTGGATAGGAGCATGGTTACATCGACGCCAAACCGAAGGGAAAGTGCCTTGCATTAGAATAAGGGCAATTTAGATGTTTCTTTTTTATTATTGCTTAGTATAAATAAGACTGATATGCTTAGTGTTAGGATTACGCATGAGATTGGGTCATATATCTTAGGGTTAGGGCATTAGAGAGATTTCATACCTCTCGAATTATAGGACTTGGGAGAGACCACCTACCTCTTAAATTGTATTTATTTATCCTTTATATGTTGTGTTCTTTTGTGTTATTGAAGAAAGCAATTTGTTTTGCTCTAATTTTTGTGTCAAAAAATCGTCTTAGATCCTATCAGCTGCCAACAGAGAGATAGATTTCACCATTGAATTACATTCAAATTCAGAGATAGTATCGTATCAAATGAGAGTTACCGAATTACACAAATTGAAGATTGAATTGCAGTCAGAGCTAATACATTACTTTTGAGAGCTAATACATTACTTTTGAGAGCTCCAGTATTAGTTGCAAGGAGAAAAAAATAATAATTTCAAGATGTGTACTGACTACATTGAATGGAATAAACATATTATTAAAAAATGTATCCACTGTTGAGAATTAATGATCTTTTTATTAATAAGAAGGGACGTCCATATTTTTGAAAATTATTCTACCATCAGCCGTCATTAGATGAAAGTTCAAAAAGAAGACATAACAAAGATAACATTCAGAATTTTATAGGTATATTATAAATTTATGATAATATTATTTAGATTGATAAATGCTCCAGAAGATTTTATGGATATAATGAACAAAACCATTCTGCAGCTTTTTGGATATATTTATGATATTATTCATTAAAAGTATTATGATTTATTCAAAAAATGTAAACAACCTTTCATACAATATACATATATTATTTTATAAGTTTTTTTAAAAAATAAGCTATATGCAAAACTATTTAAATGTGAATTTTAACTAAGAAGCGTAATATTTTTTTAGCATGTGATCAGTGAAGAGGTTATATTAGTAAATTAGAAAAAAAAATAAAGGTAATTGAAGAATGGCCAATGCCAATTATAATTACAATAGAGGAGTTTTAGAAGCCTTATTGGTTATTATAAGAGATTTGTTGAAACTTGAAGAATTTTCAAAACTTATTATGTTGTTATCAAGGTTAACTAAAAAAGACAATAAAATTTGTATGCATAGATCATTGTGATGAGGTACTCTAGAAACTTAAAGCAAACTTAATGACTGCTCCAATTTAGACTATTTTCTAAGAACTAGATGTATTTCAAATTTAAAGAGATGCATCATTAAGGGGATTATGATGTGTCATTATGCACATGTAAAATGTCATTGTTTATGCGTCCGAGCAATTAAAGAATCATGAGAGAAATTACCCCAAAAATGTATAGAGTTGACAAAAGCTGTTGTTGCACTAAAAAGTCAGATGCAAGGCTTTTATTGATCACTAGAGTTTAAAATAAAAATTTAAGCAAAAAGAATTGAATCTAAGACAGAGAAGATGACTCGAATGTATAAAGGATTGTGATTTTGATATGCAGTATCATTTAGAAAAGATCAATGTTGTTGAAGAGTTGAGTAAAGAACATTTTATAAATTAGTAAACAGAAAAAGATATAAAGTTAAAGTTTAAATAGTAAAACAAGGGAAAATTAAATATAAATTTTCAAAGATCGTCAACACGAACATTTACCATGTAATTATATATTCATGTGTTAAAAAAAGAAAGGTGGGGTCTAAAGATTAAGTGATAATGAAATTCTTCAAAGGTTGAGATGGGTAATAACATTTCTACTTGTACTAAATAGAATTAACTCAAGTATAAAAGCATCTATTAAATTAACTAGAATCATAATTGAATATTTAAAATTACTGCATGCATTAAAAATAATTATCGAACATTCAAATTCAATACAATCATCTAAACAGTGTAAGATATTTTTAACAATATCCATGCATTTCATTCACAGCCAAAAATTATATGTATGTTTTAATTAATTGAAATAAAGTAAATAAAAATCAAACAAATTAAATGTACAAGTCAATCACAAGAATTATCCCTTTATGATCTTAGTTGTGAATGCTATTATATTTTTGCATGAAAACGAGAATGAAAAAATTTAGCAAAGAAAGTGAAAATAAATGTACCTTAATTGGAACAAAATTTTAATGGTACACCTGAGATGACTTCTTAAATGAAATATAATTAAATTTTCTATAATAGATTATAATTTTACATATATAAATAATTGAGAGCTTGAATAAAATTAATTTTTAATGATTAATTGTCATTAATTTCATTCTTGTTAAAGCATTTTGCAAAAAAAAAAAAGAATAGTATACAATAAAACAGCATTTATTCACTAAGTTGTATAACTTATTGTTTAACTACTTATTATAGTATAAAGTCTTTTGAGATAAAATGACTGACAAGAGAGAATGCCCACAGAATAAGATGAGCAAATGAAAATAAATATCAGACAGTATTATTTATGTATTTAAGTATCTTTCTTTATAAATATTGTTGCAAATTGGATACCATCATGTGTTTGAATGATGTATGTGAACATTTGTGATTTAGTGGCTCAATACAATTCAAATGATTGTTTTAGTGGATTATTGTAAATATTAGAATGATATGACACTACAGTTTGGCCTTCAATTCCAACCTTAGTAATTTCAAGCTCATAGGCCGAATGACGACATATTAAAGCATTTCTATTTTATTATTATTTGAATATTCAACTTTAAAACTGAAAGTTATATCATCATCATTCATCTAATAAATCTAACATACTTGAACCCATCAAACATAGGTAAGACTTTCTTTAATAATTTCAATTAATAATTATTAATATCACACTCATTAAACTTATAGCATAATACATCTTTGTTCTACTAATCATTGCCCTTCTTGTCGAAATATTTTCACTATAGTTCCAATTTATATCTTATCTCAACAAATGTCCCATACTTGAAACAATTCACATGTAACAGGAAATCATTAAGACAACCCAATTGTAACATCTTTTTAAGCATCTTCAATGACAATACAAGATAACATTGTTCCTACCCTAATCTTACAAAGAAAATTAGGTAAAACACGCATTTCTATGATCATCCGCCGCTACCCTATTCATAGCTATAATTTATACCATCTTAGGAAGAAGTAAAAATGAGTTAAGCATGTCTATGTCGATCTCCATTTAATCCCAACCCTTACTTTACTAGCGACTAAAAGAGAAGGAAAAACAAAAAGTAAGATGAACATAACTGAAAAAGAAATAGCTCGAACAGAATCAGCATCAAATAATGCTCTTAGCAAGAATGAATAAAGTATAACTTAATACTGAATTATTAAATTTTAATCAGATAAGACATACACTCTATCCTTCTATTCTGGCAGTAACGATGTTATTAAATGTATTATACTAGAATGTTAGTTTTAAAGGAAAAATTTCACAAAACAAAAGAATATTATTTAATATGAAAAATCCAACATATGTTTCTTTGATGAATCTTTTTAATAAGAGAAAGGGACAGAGAAACATAAAAATCACAAAATTGTTATAAGTCTGACCCCAAATAATCTGAAGGAGGCTAATGATGATGATAAAGCCAAACTCAACTAGTTATTGGCGATCACCAAGAAATTTACAGGTATTTCTAAGGCACCATAAAAAATACCACAAAAATAAAAGAAAAGACAGCCTGATTCCTGCCATTGAGAATCATACATAGCAAAAAGTAATAAATAGATCATATTGATTGGTGAATGGTTAATGCAAGACATGACAAGCTTAGTTTTAAATGGGGCAAAACATGGCTAATATAACAAGAATTCAACCTGAAGAGCTAGTTCATTCAAAAGCTTGAAAGGAGTATTTGTGGGTAAAAATGTTGGTCTGGTTCAATCCAAGCAAGAAATTAGTTACTAAAAAGCATCAATGACAAAAACGAGCAGTAACACTTATCTTGGACCTAACCTGATTTCCAAGAGCGATCTAAGGACCAACTGCATCACTTAATTTTCTGGTCAAGAATACTAGTTATACAAGGAATGACCTTCTCCTTACAGATTTCAAGGTTCTATGAAAATTCTACCAATTTACGAATTACAAGGGTATTATGAATGATTCTAAACCCTTACATATTTATCAACAATTATCAAGGAAGCAAGCCAATTGAATGCTTGAAAAATCAGGCATGACAAGGTAAAACATTTTCCACAAAAGAAAACATTTTTAATAATACATGTATATTTCTAGTACTCTGATCAGCAAAAACTAGGATGATGGGAAATAGAAACTTAAGAAAGTATTTCATAGCTTAATTTATTCGGATAGTGACAGTAGAATAATACAGCGCCAAATGATGGATTAAAAATGCATAAACTTAGAACAAACATCAGGACTAATAAGCTGAAACAGGACTAAGTACAACCCTAGCCAAGGTGAATTTGTTCCACTCATCTGTACAGTGCGCTTTTTAGAAGACCTGCAGGAAGTGGCTTCCCAGTCCCATATAAAATAAATAAATCCACTTCCTGGTAGTCGGCCATCCAATTCTTGTCAGACACGGTGGGGGAAACGGCACAGCATACCGCTGCACTCATTACAGTGTTGCGGAGCAAAGGAATTATAAAAAACATTGAATTACATATTCGGCATTTCTAATAATATGCAACAGGCTGTGTTCAACTGATCTGCTCCCTGTACTCTGCATTTGGCCAAGCATTAAATATTCTGTTTTCTTATGGTTTTTACTTAGCATGGTATAACGATAAGATTAAATTAGATTCATTATAATAAAAGTTTTAAAGATGATTTTACAAATTAAAATCATCTAGATTAACAGGAAATATGCACATGAGAACATTCTCAAAATAAAACAAGAGAAGAGAAGCTTAGATTGGAAAATTAATCTTTGGTCATGAACATGAACAGGCAAAAATTACTACCTAATATTGAAGAAAGGCTTCTTAATATGCTTTTCCAAAAGCTTTCTAGCATGCTCCTGGACCTAAAGACAAGAAAAGATATACTCCTAATGAACGAAGAAACTAGTGAACTGTTTGATTGCAATAAGAAATTCCTTCATATTACCTTATTTTCCATAGAGCAAAGAGCAAAAGTCCAGCCATAACTTTCATTGATATTGCACTCTTTCCAGAATTAGGAACACCTGTAATCACAGTCAACTCTCCAGGAACAACCTGCCCAATATGGTTAACAATCATATAGTAAGAGAATAAATCATTAACCATGAATAGCCTCCCTATGTTACCGTCAACAAAAAGACTAATACTTCACATGACTTGAAAAACCATCAATGGAGTATATAGGAAACAATTAACCTCATGAGTCCATAGTGTGATTAAGCTTAATTTTGATAGTAACGAACATTGGAGGTATTAAATGATTTATCAAGAAGTAAAAGGCTTGAGAAGTTTCAAGGATAAGGGTGATGAAAAAAACCAAAAAGAAGAATGTTTTTTAAAAATTAAAAAAAAAACAGAAGAATGTTGATTCAGTAAGCATGGGAAAAAGGAGCGTATAAATTGAAGACTCAAATGCTCCAATGAAAATCATACTGTATTGAGTCATGTAGGATGCAGTTTAGATGTAATTTTTTTCACTATTCTTTAAATACAAAATAATTATACTCCATAGCTCATTAGAAAGGCCTTGCATGACAAACCCATTAGAACATTCATGTAGGTTTCTACACCTAGCCCATAAAAGGCTGAATTATACCATAGGCTGCCCTGCCTCCTCCAGTTATGATTCCCGCATACGCGGGATGTCGTACGCGATCCGGCCGGATTGTAGCAGGGTTTTCCCATTCGAAAAGCTTCCACCAACCTTTGTGGGGCATTTTTTTTAATTAGAATGAGAGGTATTCGTACATGGGAGACTATTTATAGGTTGTATTTCTTTTGCTTGAAGACATTTTCTTTATTATGTGTATTTTGGAAATTATATTCTCTTATTTCTGCCTTTAGGAGTTATCATCTTGCTTTTGCATGTAGAGTGTTTGTAGCTTGTTAAGGAACATGTGGTGAATCTTCAACCATGCCTTGTTGAAGCTGGTCTTTCACGGTTCTCTCCGCTATTTTCAGCCCAAATGACCACCGAATGCATATATCCCCATTCAAATGCCGTAGAACTCTCATATTATCATTCCCTTGCTATTCCACAATCACTTGCCCATTAAATTCACCCTATAAATACCTTCTAGAAACATTTTTAGGAACTTGTCTCCCTTGCCCCCGAACAAAAAAATCCACATACTCTTAACAAGAACATTCACCCAAAAAAAAAAAATCCCTACATCACCCACCTAGCCCTAACCCTAAACTACAATCTTTTTTTCAACCAAAATTTTAATTGTTGGTAAAGAAGTCATGATGCCAAGGAGAAACCTTCAACGAGATATTCAAAAACTTATAATGAAAGATATACAAAGAAAAATCTTGCAACTACAATAAAGGTTTGCCATTTTTTAGATGAAATAACACGGATTGTATGATGTGAAGCTTGCTTGTGTCGATCAACTCTCAATTGAGAGCCACAATAATATTTGTGTATGGCTCTGATATCATTTAGTATCAGAATTAGTCGAACCCTAATCCTATCCTTAAGTTCTCTAGTGCCCGCCTTACCACCAAACCGGAAAATTTTCTTTCCTACCCTAAACCACTCATTCCAAAACCAAACCCTAAAATCTCTTTACTGATTTTCAAAATCAGTAATCCCAAATCGTATTTTATACACCTTCAATGTCTCATGCACCATATTTCACCTCCAAAACCTAATTCTTAGTCATGTCACTAATGAGATACAAGCCCGAGCCTACCCAAAAAGAGATACGACGAGAGATATGCCGACTTTAGCAGTGGATTACGAACATTCAAGATAAAATTCAAATGAAGGCTACCCTCGACCGTGATCTGAAAGGTCGAAGTGGGGAATGAGAAAATATGAATATGAAGAGAGAAACACAGTGTCAATTTCTACCAACTTATTACCGCCAAAATTTACATATCCTAGCATCATAAATGGAGAGACCGCATCACCGAGCGACCCCTCTGTCTACTATCCAACAAAAATCAAGCTGAAAGGCTGTCACAACCATGAAGTGTCACAAGTGTCACGGATTCGGACATGTGGAAACATAATACACAACCATGGGAGTGATTTATTTTACTGAATAGGGTGTTGTTAAAACATGGGATAAGAATACCACAGACATTGAAAAAGGTAAGAACATCATCAGGGAATACTAGCTTCCAGTTGAGAAGAAGAACGGCGATCATACAGAAGATGAAGAACTCTGAGAGGATTCTCCACTTGTAGCTAACGAAGAAGAGATGCCACCAAATTTAGTTGGCCCCGAGATAGAGATTCTAGGAAAGGTAATAGTGGCTGCTCTAGAATGTAGTGACTCTGAGGTAATAGGCAACCTAGCAGAGCATAAGATTATGGTGTCTCGAGCAAACATCTTCCAAAAGGTGAGAGGAACATCAACTAAAATCATCATGGATGAATACAAGGATTATGAGTTCGATGAGCCGACATCAGATACAGATCCACAGATAAGCGAGATGCAAATTTTTCAGATGTATAGATCTCCTCATGAGTTGCCCCAACGGAGGGAGGTCCAACATGACAAAATAATTTCATTGTGTGACATGTCGAGAACATTATATGGAGATATTCAGAGATTACTTTCAGGGCAGCAGAGGACGCCTCGTCATATGTCCAGACGGGAGAGATGAACCCCAAATTTGTAATGAACCCAAGGAGCTTGATGGAAACAAAAATTCTACAATGAGATCTAGATCTTATCTGTAAGGAGGAGGTCACTCCTGAGGGGGTGTCAGTCGCAGCTTGCCACAAATTTCATCCCAGAATTGAGTTCTCCTCACATACTTATTAATCAAGTACCGCACGCTAGGCACAAGAAGCTGAAGGAGAAGATTTCAAATGTAAAGGCTCGAGAGTTGCATTGCGAGAACCCACATCTATATGCAGCTTCTGCTCAGAATATGCTAAAAGAGGATGACTACCTATTCTATCAGAATGTGTTGTGAAATGACAATATCGACATGACCGACCAACTAGAGGATTTACCGTCGTACCATATGGATCCAGGAGCTTCGAAAAATGAGATCGAAGCTCCCCCAACCCCAGAAGAATGTCAAGGGGGTTTTCTCCCAAAAGCCAAACTGGTTTGTCCCAAACCGGTTAAGTTGAGATAGTGGGCTGACCCGGCCCCCACTATTCAATAGGCGAGAAATTTCCCCCTTTCTATTTTTGTTTCCCGCCTATTTATTTCCTATTTATATATGTGTCTGTTGTCTAGGTTTTCAATTTACGTTATTTCTTATTTCATATTTTTGAAGACAGCCGCCAGCATCCCAATTTCCCAATGAGGGTTGTTTCTGACAGTTAGAGTGGTGTTTCAGGTGTATCCCTATCCCCAATGGTGATTTATCTTCTCCTACTTCCACTTCCACCTCCCCTCTTCACCGTATGTTGGTTCTCCCTGCACCCCCAAGCATCCAGCCACGAACAGCCCAGAATTTTCCCTTGCAACCAGCTTTTCCTCCGCTTTTATGAACTCCACCGCAGCCAGCTTCTCCCTCCCCTCCACCCTCCCATGAACCCAACCACTGCCTTCCCCCTATTCCCATAACACCCTCCCAGATCTTGTTATTCCTTCACTTGTGAGACCTAGCTACCATTAATCCTTGCCCTCCCATAAAAACCAGTCGCACTCCTTCATATCCATCCAACTGCTAGCGACACTTCCACATTGAGCGCCTGATGCTCCCTCACATCCCACCAACGACCCCCACATGAAACAGTCAAACCCATCTATGTCTGCCACCTGTCCATCCCACAACATCCCCACCTCCCCACAGCCACCTTTACTAGTTGTTCCACCACACCTTCCTTTTCCTTGCTGCAATCTCACAGTTGTCCCTCCCCTCACAGCTGCGCCTGCTGCAACCCACTATCTCCCCCAAACAACCAACAACCAAATGGCAGCCCTTCCCAGATTCCTTTTCCACTACATCCCAATAGCACCCTTTCCACAATTCCTTCCCCACTACAGCCTAACTCCAACACCTCAAGAGCAGCCCTTCACCCTTAGTCATCCCCTTATTTACTGCTTTGCATAGCTATCTATGTAATATCTGAGTTTCAACAATAATATTTGTATATGGTTTGAGTTAACACTGGTATCACAAACTGATCCACGTAGGACTTGAAGATTAAATCCATCAAGTTCATAAATACAGCAAAAGCATTGGTTAAGCCAAAATCATAATTAAGAGTTCAAAATGATCATATATGGTCCCAAAATATTAGTTATATCTTCTTGCTTGACCCTGACTTCATGATATCCCGATCTCAAATCAACTCGAAAAAATACAATAACAACTTTTAACTGATCAAATAAATCATCGATCCTGGGCAAAGAATATTTGTTCTTGATTGTCACCTTATTCAGCTCTCTGTAACCAATACATAGCCGCATCGATCCATATTTCTTCTTGAAAAACAATATTGGAGCACTCCATGGTGAATTGTTTAGCCTGATAAAACCTTTATCTATCAACTCCTATAATTGTCATTTCAATTCTTGTAATTTTATTCATTCTATAAGGAGGCTTGAAATATAAAAACGTCTCTGGTTGGACATTAATGTCATACTCAACTTCTCTTTCTAATGATAGCTCTGACAATTCTTCAGGAAAAACATCAGAGAATTCTACAACATCCTGAATGCTTTTCAATTACTACATTTCTTTGTTTAACACTTCTAATTTGGCCAGAAACACTAATTCACCACTTTGTTAATATTTTTCAACTTTCACTACACTAATCAGAAAAGATAGTGTATTTCGATCACATAGAATATAGAATGACATTTCACCAGGACAATTAAATTTCACACTCCTTTTCCAACATTAAATTGTAGACAAATTCTTTACCAACCAATTCATTCCATTATGACATCAAAAGTCTAAATTGGCATTACAATCGGCTTTGCTTGCAGCCTATTGTCATGAATATTAATGCATACAACACACTATCTATTTGCATAAACAACACTTCCCGAAGGCACCACCACAAACAAGGAGGGAGTAAAATATATAATATCAATACGTAAATTAACAACAGACTCATCAGAAATAAAAAAAATGTGATGCACCTGAGTCGAATAAAACAGTTCTAGGCTGGTCTTAAATCAGAAGCACGCATGCAATCACTTCTTCAGATTTTTTTAATTTCCTAAGGTGTAATTGCAAAAACTCAAGCTTTTAAGTTTCACCCTTTGCATATGTTGACTACTTTCCCAAAAATTGAAGTTTGTCGAACTGCCTGCCTTTCAAATATTTTCTGGCTTGTCTCTATCCTTAAATTGTTAGTGGTCTAATGTCTTTTTTCCTTTCTTGCGGGCACTTTATTTGAATATGCCCTGGTTGACTACATTTATAGCATTTTTCTGAACTAATCAAACACTGCCCAAAATACATTTTTCTTCACTTTTCACAGATTGGATTTTCTAAGGTTGCTTTGGCTTATATTATGATGTAATTGTCTTGCCTTGAAAGTATTCTCCTTTCCCAAAACCCTTTTGCTTGCTTGTCTAATGTTGTCACTGCTAACTGAAAAAGTTTAACTCATTTTCGATTCTTCATGCACTATCAACTAGCACGGAGAATTCAATGATCTCGAATGGTGTCAAAGCTAACAGCAATTGATCTTTAAGAACACGTAGAAATCTGTGATATTTTTCCTTCTGGGTACTGGCATAGAGAGGTGCATGTCTGAAAAGAGAAGTGAATTATGCCTCATATTTCATAACTGATCTAGACCCTTGAGTCAGTTAAAGAATTTGCCTTGTAGCACTAACCTAGCTAGAGGTCAAATAAACCAATCTTCGAAAACTTTAATAAATTCATCCCGCTAAATGTGTGGAAGAGGAGTTAGCTGAAATTTTTTCTCTGTTGCGCCTACTACTATCTTTTTGCCTTGTCATCTAGCATGAAAGTGGCTAATACCACCCTCAAATTTTCCAGACAAATTATACAATTCAGAATTTTCCATATCTTCAATAGTCAATCTTCAGCAATTGTGGAGTCATTGGCACCCTTGAATGCAGATGGTTTCAATATTTGAAATATCTTCAAGTGTCAATCTACTTCTGCCCATTTTAGATCTGAGTCCTCTATTGTTGAAGGATTTTTCGATAGCAGACATATTGTCGACCACTTGTTATATAAATTAAATGATATCCTGTAACTCAACAGTTATTGTTTCCTCGTTTGCACTGTTCTGATTATCACTTATGCCCATAACATTTTCAGATCTTACTTCTTACTCTACACTTGGCTTAAGAGAATGGACCTATATACTTTATGATTCCCCTTCAGACATATTTATCTGTATTAGCAGCAATTATTATTCAAATATAATTAATCATATAATAATTTTATTGTGCACGCATGATACCTTCAAGTCATATGAGTTACCCACCCCAGATTCATTAACCTATAGCTCTCTATAAATCAATTCATATTTAATCTCATTCTTACTTCTTCTAAATTCAACACGCTTCAATCATTCTCTTCATTCATTAACCAGACTCAGACTCTGATACAGTTTTCTATCACACTCCAATTGGCCCCACTCTTACGGGTCGGCTGAGGTGCAATAGAGCCAGACAATTCAGACAAACTAAAATTTCGCCAACACTCATCCTGAGCTACACAATCAAAACCTAGTGAGTGATGAATTAATTTAACTAAATCACCGCAAACATACGTGATACGCTGCATTTTATAATTAATTCATATTTTTATTAAAAAAGTGGAAAATCATATCATCAAAACTTAAAAATTATACAGAGTTGTTAAATCTAACATAAATAAAATACGTACCCAAAAAAATTCACAAGCTCTCAAACTAAAAAAAAAAAATTGTACAAATCACACTTGACTACTCGCCCTAGTGTCTGTTATCCTTTTCTTGAAAGGCAGCGATAAAGAATGAATAACAAGGAGCTCCGCAAAGTAACAAAGGCTAAAATAAGATTTTATATACGGGAAAAAGCATATTTGTTCATATGAAACTGTACACGTCTATACATAAGTCACAGCATACTAGAATCATATAGAACATGAAAAGAAAGAAGAATAGAATTCAAGAATAGAATTCAAAACATGTATAGTCGTAAGCAGATGAAGACTGCAATTGGGTTTAGCAGGGGTGGAGGTGAATCAACTATCCCATGCACATTCTCCTCTCGTGTAGCAGAAAGTGTTGGAAACCTACTTCCATTGAAGAGATGGAAGGTTTCAAATAGGTCGGGTCTAATTTCAAGGGCATCCTTGTTAGCAAATTTCTTTTCTTTATCAGTCCATTCCATTTCAGACATATCATTAATACAAAGAAAGATTAAGGCATAACTAAAGATGGAGAGAGGAACCTTACTCAGTGGAGTCGTCAGAAAAAAATTGGTGGGATTTTTTTATTATAATCATCATAGGTCTCAAAATGTTTCTATATAAATGATCAGATACAACATTCAAATAATAGTATATTATCCTGAAAAATAGAACTATTACTCTAAAATAAATCTAATGACTTGAATGATGAAAGTCTTTATGATTCATGGATCTACAGAACCATGATCTTCCCTCACCTTACGGGTGTAAGATAAAGTTTATTTTATTCTAGGGTCTGGTATCCTTTAAGAGGGCTCTCTCATAGTTAATTACATATCAACAATTACTATTGAGAACACTCTTCTTGCGGGAGGATAGAGTTTGAAGACTTAAATAAAAAGATAGGCTTAGATAAAAGTTGACTTCATTAGAGCTGAGCAACTTAAATTTGTTGAGATAATTTCAATTTTAAAAGTTTATTTTGAAATAAAGTTAAATTTAAGTTGGTTGTTAAATTTTGAAAGGGGTGTTTAAAATTTTAAAAATTAATTTCATAAAAAAATTTCCAAGTTTTGTAAAGTCATTAGATTTATTTTATTTATAATTTAAACTTAGTTTGAGAAATATTAAAGTTCATTTTAAAAGTTCGAAGATTTATTTATCATTGGTTAGAGTTACAAAAAGATTTAATAAATTTGGTTGTTTAGTTTTAAAGTTGATTGTTAAAATTATTTAAGATTTATTGAATTTATGATTGGTTTGAAACTTTTACAAGTTTAGAAAAGCTTGATAAAATTCCTTCAAGTTCATTTCAATCAATTAAAGTTTTTTTTTTTTAAATTCATTAACTTTGTTAAAATTTATTGAAGCTTGCAACATTTATTAAAGTTAATTAAAATTGAAATTTTAATTAAGTCATGTTTATTAAAGTTTAGTTAAGTTAATTAAGATTTATTAAAATTTAATTTATTCTTATTTTTATTCAAAGTAAAGTTAATTGAGTTTTGATTGAACTTGGGTTGAGTTTTAAAATTTTTTCATCCTTAAGATTTGAGCTCAGCAATTGAATGTCAGAGTGATAGTATAGGGTACAATTTTGAGCTGAACTTGATTGAAACTGAGATTGAATTAAATTGGGTTGGAATTGTGTTGGATTGTAATCAATTTGAATTCAATTGATATTGTTCTAAACTACCAACTTCAACATAATTCAATTCAACCACAACCTTGTTCCAAACTATCTTCAAACCAATTCATTCCAAACTAACTTCAAACCCAATCAAACCTGAACCATTTTTTTCTGTTCAATCCTGAACCGAATCCAACCTGTTTAACCCGATCCAGTCAATAAGCTCAATGTACCTGTATTGTGGGCCCTCACTTGTCAGGCCCAAACTCGATGGTTTAACAGATCTAAAATGCAAACCAAAAACATCAAATCTAGACTTAATTGGCTTTAATCAACCCCATAAAACTTAACAAATCTTCGCTAATCCTAATTAATGTCCCACCCACTCAATTTCAAGTAAACTTCAATAAGTTTAATAGACATTAATGAACCTTAATTAATCATAACCTCAAGAAAACAAACTTAATAGATATTTAGCGATCTCTTAATAAATTCAATAAAACTTTTAGCAAATAAATCTTAATAAACTTGAACAAACTTTAATAAATTTTAATAAACATCAACGAACAAACTTTAATAAATCTTTACAAACTCAAATGAACTTTAAATAAATATTACTGAACTCAAAAAAAGCCTTAACAAACTTCAATAAATATTAATTAACTAAAACTTCAATAAACTTAAACAAATCCCAATAATAATAAACCTTAAAAGAACTTTAATAATATTCAAACAAAAGTTCATTTAAATAATAACAAGTCGATGTAAAACAAACCTCGGACCCTAAATCGCGAGATGCGACTTTCCTAGTGTCGCTTCGTTTGCACAGTCCGCCCCTGCACTGTAACAAGGATAGTGAAATCCTTCTACCGAGCAAAACCGAGAAAGGGAGGGGGGAAATGTGGCACTTAAGTTGATCCTAAGCAATTCTTAGCCATTCGATCTCATCTAACTGACGCATGTGTGTGTAAGTGCGGAAGGTTTCAATGGCTATAGTGAGGGAATCAAGAGATTAGGGAAATATTAGGATAAATTAAGGTTTAAATTAAGTTAATTAAGCTCATAGCTTCAAAATTTTATCTCCCCCAATCAGTTAAAATTTCATGCATAATACTGTATATTGAATTGACTGATTTGACATGCAGAATTTTATAAAAAAAATTCGATTGAATTCTGATGGGTGCAAAATTTGAGTGTAACATTTACGCTAGATATCTTACGTTGTTATGGGATATTATGAATATTAATGTTTGTAATTTTGTTTAGTAATTGCAGGTGTGTAAAATTTCATTTTTTATGGGACCCTTTTTTTCTGCTCTATGCTACCTGCTGATTAGCAGCAGAAATTTCAGCCGCTAAATTAGTGAAAATTCAGTAGCTGATTGGTTTAAAATTCAGCTGCTAACTTTTGCGGCTGAATGGGCAGCCATTAATAAAGTTAATGGCTATTTTTTTCTGCCGAAATTATTTAGCGGCAAAATATTCAGACAACAATCAGCTATTCAACTCTAGCGGCTAAATTAATCAATCGTTAACCTACAGCGGCTGACTTAACCAGCCGATAATGCTTTCTGCCAAAGTTTTCCCAGCTGAGATAGATCAACTGCTAATCGGTCGGTAATCTAATTTACTGCTAATCGGTCGGTAATCAGCGTCTTTCCCGTAGTGTTAATCAAGAAATACCATTTTATGACTCATTAATGTTTGGAATACTAACGTACTCAATAAAAAGGAAGTAATATTATGACCCTTGATGCATCACCAAAAAACCATATGCAGCTTCAAATACATAAGAAAAAGGTGCTAAAAAATCAAGGTTTAAAGTTTTAAGTTATAAGTTTCGAGGATGCTAATAATTGGTCCTAAAAATTAACATTTTGATTATAAAAATATAGAAGAACAAAAGAACGATACCGAATGAAAACTTTTTGGCCCAGAATTTTATGAAGTTGTTCAATAGAAGGAAATGATTTTGTTGAATAGAATGTAATTTTTATCTTAACCACCAATCCACAAAGAAGAAAAGAGCACAAAAAAAAAAATTGGGGATCTACATACATGGCACATAATTCTTATGAAATTACACATCTCACACTTAAAATTTAATAATTACACACATAGCAATCAAATCTTTGATATCACAACAAAAATAGCATTATTACCACTTTTTAAAAGTAAATACATAATTTCATGCATAGGTTTAAATCAACAAAATACTATGTATGTAAATAAAAAATTTTAGATGTAAGACATGTAAATACTCAAGAATTGTGTGATACATATGTAAATTTCCCAAAAATGATTAGTTCCTGCAAAGTGATGTACGTCAAAAAGGCTAAAGCAAAATATAATTCCATTTGAATTAGCGCTGTATCAAAAAAAAAAAATAATGAAGCAACAAAGTGTCAGAGGATTTACATTGTATAAATCATTCAATGCTCTCCATCCTGTTGAAACACCCATTTCGAACCCTTGATTACAATTATAATAATCATTGATCTCAGTGAAGAAATTGCTGAAGTTAAATAGACCCCTTATGGGAAACAATTCAGCTGTCTCTATAACTTGCTTCAACGCATTTTTTCCCAAAATGTTCAGCACCTGAACAGAGAAGGTTGAAAAAAATTGTTAGATGCACAGCAATGAAGATTTTGTTTTTATTATAAATGGATTATACGCATTTGAATTATTCCCTTTCAAAATAGCAAATGGGTTATAAGCCAAGTAACTCTGGCAAGCTTTACAAATATCTAGCACAAAGCTTAAAATTTAGCTAGTGAAGTGTCATAGTAGCAAGGCACTTTTTCAGGAGATCTATAGGTCTCAAGCAATGTTCTTCCACGTTCAATAGCATTAGGCAAAGAGTTAACAAATAAGCTCTGCAAGATCTAAAGAGCTGATAATTAAAGAGCGTATTTATATCAACATTTTTAAGCATCAATATCACTTAATCCAAGCTATGTAGGTTCAATATTATAAATTATTATTTTCTATTAATTTTGCTGTGTTCTATGAGGTCTTAAAATTTAAATATATATTGCTTATATATATTAAACTCTGTATGCTATCTTAAGCTCTACAGCCTACTCATCCTAATCCTTCGACACTAATTTTTTCACCCATCTAATCGATGCATTCTCTATCCTATGTTCTATGAGTCTAAAAAGAGGGGTCAAAATACAGTTTTATAAAATATTACATTTAAGTCTCCATCCTTCGCATAATGTTTTTAGGGCACTTCTCCACCACAATCACCTCGTTTTAACTCTTGAAATTATATCTTCTTCTATATCCACATTTCTCCAGGTAATAAATTCAATGTATTCAAACATATCATTTTCATCATAAAATAATTAGCCATATTCCAACTCTTTTTTTGTCATATTTACACATTTTTCTTTCATTCAAATTGCGTTGATAGAGCTGATAAACCTATTGTGGGCTCTGAAAGCACTTATGAAGCTCAAAGAGATGAACCCTTTTAATCACAAAGATTTCATAAGCAGATTATTTGATTTCCTAGATATTTCTCCTAAGATGTATGAACTTGGATTTAAAATAGATATGTGGATTGAAGCTTTCCAGAGAAGGTGAGACCATGAGAACACTCTCAATTGAGGACATCATTGCGCTTCGGAATTGTGGGAAGAATTTAGATTTGTGCATGGAGGTCATGAATGTGGATGAGTAGTCAACCCAATAAGGATATGTAATTTTGTTGTCCTAGGCAGCTTTGTGAGCCCAGCGTAGTAAAGATAAGGAACTGGAAGGCAAAGTCATTTTGAGTTTGGTTATCAGCCTGATACCATAAATAAGGTAAAACAGAAATCAGCACTTCAGAAAATCCAGAAAACGGGAAAAAGTTTAGACCAAAAATCCAACGAAAGGGAAGAATGCATAAACTATAATGAACGATGATTCCAGGATACTGAATATATGTCTTAACCAGAAAGGATACATAAAAAATTATTACAGCCAATCAAAATACTCTTCATCATCGACCCATATAAAACAGCAATTATTTATAGAGGATGGACTCTCCTAATTATAAGTATGACATCATAAAACATAGAGAGAACAAAAAACCGAAACGCATGTACCAAGACATATAAATTGACATAAAATCCTAGTTTTAGGGTTGGCAAAGTTCCCACATATTGAGCAATCTCGGAATCTGATTCCTAATAAACAACCAACTCAAATACATTAAAAAATGAAGGACTCGCTCTAATCTCCAGGTATGTTTAAGTTTGGTGATCCAAGCACCTTCCAACGTCGTATCTTCAAGTCCAACCTTCTTTGGAACCAAGAGAGATGGAACGGTGCACGGGCTAGAACTATGTCGCCCCAAGCCTTTGTGGTTCAACTCATCCACTTAGCATTGAAGTTCTTCCGGCTCCTTTGGAGACATCCAATATATAGGTTTTTCTCATCCATCGAAGGCAGAAGTCCTAGAAAAGCCCCTAACCAGAGGTGAACAGTTTCTTTCAGTACGCTTGACAATGGAGCAGGTATAGGAAGCTCTTATTCCAACAAAAAAGAAAGAGGCGCTAGGCTCAATTCTTACCGATGATATTACCAGTTATTCCGACAACAGCTTATTCTATCACCCTCGGGTCACTCCCTCAAGCACTTATCATTGGCTTTAGCACAGGATTCCTTGCACTACAATTTCTATCTCATCACACTGAATGGAAGAGAGGAGAGAAGCAATGCCAATAGTAGAACTGCAATGTCAAACTGTATGAGCTTACCTTAGTGCTGAAAAAGAGATAGCTGACAGAAAGAAAGCAATTGGATCACTGGGGACTCAAAATGAAACTGGATCAATAGTTGCCAAGAGAACAAACAACCGCCTGCAAAGGAACTGGAGGAGATTACCTGGGGGCAAGGCTTGCTACTCTTCTCTTTTTTTGGGCAAGAAACGGGAAATTCAACTACTACCACGAAGGCTGACTTGATAGAATCTGGGATATGTCATTGTCAGACTTCTTTAGACTAGCCAGGGAAAGTGACTCGTCAAGCCGGGTTACAAAGCGAGTCAAGGTGCGTAGCAAAGAAAAAGAAAGAATCTCTTATTCTCTTACCTATTGGTAAAAGGCACTGGATCTCCCATTGCTGGGAAGGGAACTCAAAATGGCAACTATTACCACCTGGATCATACCTATTTGCTCTATCGATAGAAAGTCTTCGCTCGGCTGGGAACTAGCACTTTTCAGGAGCAGGGCGAAGCAAAAGAACTCCAATTGGATTCAAACCTACCTGATGGAATGATTTCATTTATCCTTTGACAATATCTTCAAGTGAAAAGGACTGCTGTAGATAAACTACTTAGACCGGGTTTAGTACTGGGACAGGGAATTTGAATAGCCTAAGGATCATGAGCTCTTGATCTACACCACATTCAACCAAACCAGGCCCAAGTTCTATGGCATGTTGTATTTCTCTCATAGAAGACAATTCTGCAGGAATCTCTACCGGAAAAATGTCTCAAATTGTTATGTCAATCCCTGCACTTCAAAAGGAGTTGCAGTTAGTTGTCCAAAACTCTCGGTTATGATCAAAAAGTACCCCATAGCTGTCACCTTAAGCTCCTTCAAAAGCAATAGAGCAAAAGTGTTGATCTCAGTCCCCACCTAAATTTCCTCCTTCATAGGCACCTGAGTGGTTTGAATTCTCTCTGTGATAAAGAAATAAGTGTTAGCATACTCATCATGAATTGTATGGCAATCGTATTGCGAAGGCCAACAAAGCAATATATGACAAGCATCCGTAAAAATTACATCACATAAGATCTGCTTCTGAAGTTTCCGAGTAATTGAAAACGACACCATGCATTGCCGATTAACTTTAATTTTGCCCACTTTTTGAGCCACATGAGTTGGCAGAGATGGGGATGAGGTTGAATGGTTAAACCAAGCTTCTCCACCGTGGTCTTTGCAACCACGTTCTCACAACTTCCATCGTCGATAATAAGGTTACAAACTTTATCCAAAACTATGCATCAAGTTCTAAAGATATTATGTCGCAAAAAATCTTTATTGGAAAATATTTCGATATTTAGGAGGTATCTTATCACAAGTAATTCCCCTTCGTCAGTTTGTAGAATTTGGTCCCTTGTTGGATTAGTATTATCTTCTTCTACCGCATCATTTTCCTATTGATCAGCCTCCTCCACCAATGAAATAAGGCGCCACTTAGGACAAGTCGAAGATATATGGCCGAACCAATGAAATTTGAAGCATCTAATACCACATGTAGTTCCTTCCCTCGTTATGGTAGCAGTCCCTTCCAGCTGGACAATAATTTTGTTATTTTTTTCAGCATTTCAACAATCGGCCTGTGCCCGAAAGTGGACTGATTTGTTGGAACCGCCCAAGTCATTAGCAAGAATGCATATTGGAGTGTTCCTATCAAATTTCTGCTATTTTTTAACATTTACCCGCCAAGTTAATCGCATCATGTTAGGTCCATAACAGTTGGAGTTGAACCACGTAAATGATAAATGGTTGTAGAGCACCCAAAAAAACGTGCAATAGTGTGCTCTCCGAGTTCGGAAAGATTGCACTTCAGCCCCAACTGTTTGAATTCAGCGATATATTCCTCTACGGATAATTCTTATTGATGAAGGTTATGAAGTCGGATGAAAGACTTATTGCAGGTAACGCTTAAGTAAGAAATTCCGTTGCATTTCTTCCTTTATTTTGGTCCACGACGTGACCTTAGGTATTCCCTCGCTTTGTCAAATCCTCTTCAAGTTTTCCTACCAAAGTGAAGTGTTCTTCAATTTGATCGCCACTAGTTTGACGATATATCATTGTGACACCTTTAATTCCAGTATTCGTTCAATTGTATGTAGCCAATTGACAAATTCATCGGAATCCAATCTTCCATCAAATACAGAAAGGTTGATTTTGATTACAAAATATGGAGGTTCCCATCAATTTTCACGCCTCAACATGCGTAGAGGTTGTTCATCACCACTAGATGTCTCTTGATAGAATGAATTATCATCTTCTTCACCAATCATCTCATTTTTTAATACATTTTGACATTCTTCCGGATCTCACTGTTTAAGAAGTGTCAATCTTCTTTGTAGATGATGAATTTCTTGTTGCAATTCTTCCACAACCAAATCTCGGGCTAGACGGACATTGTTCCTCCTTGGTAGCATGATTGAGAGGAGAACTACAAACAAATGCAGAGACAACAAAATGTTCGAAAATTTCTGAGCAATAACTGGAATCAAGAAGCCTAAAGATGGAGTATTAATAACCTTCTACAGCTGGACGGCAAAGAAATGTGGCCACTACAGTGAATCTAGAAAGAAATCAACAAATATGGACTGTAAAAACCGTAGAAACCTGGACTGCATACCCAGGAAATCTAGAGAGAAAAAGCGCAAGGCAGTTCTTGCAATCACCGAACCTCATAAAATAGAAAGTTTGGACAGAAATCAGACTTTTGTCTACAATTTCTGGAGTACTAATTCTGGGCAAATTCTGTCCACAAATTCTGGACAGAAATCCAAGAAAGAATTCAAAAAAAATGGAAAGAAAAAAAAATGGAAAGAAAAAATTTTGAAATGCGCAAGAACTTGGAAAAAAAAGAGACAAAAAGTGTATGAACCGTGCTACGATACCTAAAACAAGGTAAAACAGAGATCTTCACTTCGGAAAATCCAGAAAACAAAAAAATTTTGGATAAAAAATCCCAAGGAAGGGAAGAATGCATAAACGGTAATGAACAATGATTGATCACCACCTGGACACCACTCCAGGATACTGAATACACTTCTTAACCTGGAAGGATACAAGTAAGGTTTTTACAATCAATCAAAATACTCTCCATCCTCAACCCACACAAGACAGCCCCTATTTATAGAGACTAAATTCTCCTAATTACAACTATGACATCCTAAACCATAGAGAAACAACAACACACTGAAACAAATAAACCTACACATATAAACTGAAATAAAACTCTTCTCCGGCATCACAATCAAAAACGAATCTAGTAAGCACGAGGCAAGTAATCCTAAACCCATTTTCTTCTCTTTTTTTCAAGCTCTCTTCACCGCTGCTTTGAATCTCTTCGCCGCAAAATTTTTTGTAGAAGTATTTTGTGTGGGAAGCATAACTATCAAATGGAATAGTAAATGGTAATCAATAAAATTTAGTAATTTCTTTGAAGAAGAGTCGAGTATGTTTTTTAGGAAATCTATAAACTATTTCTACTATGTTGTCAAATCCTCTAGTCATCTTATGTAATTTAGTAATGATACTGTTCATAAAACATGAGCATGTTTTTTTTAGAATTATAGGTTTGCCATTTAAGATAAAAGAGTTGTCTTCCATGAATGCACTCACATTACTTATTTATGCTTAAGTTTCTATTACGAATTTTCATATTAGAGTGCTTGATGATTAGTGAAAATTCCTTGTGAAGAAGATATTTTCTCCAGTGTTTTAGTGATATGAAGGTATAAAATTTTGTCATGTATGGAACTTTATTTTGTCTTCTTGCATGTCTATCTTCATTACAAGCGAATTCAAGAACTTCTAAGAAATCAGATAATTTTTTAGATTAGTGAAGAAATAATTTAAATTTTTTTTTGTTTGGAAATTTTTTATTCTCTTGGAGTTCATATATAAGATTATTAGCTAAAGGAGTGGCAACATAATTGAAATTCCTTATGAACCATTTATGGAAAATGGCTAGCCCGAAGATCCTTCTAACCTCGTTGAAGGAATTAGAGATATAAGGAAAAATTGCAAATGTATGGATATGGTTCCCTCTTATGTAGAGATATAAAGCAAAATTGCAAATGTATGCTTATCCCTATTATAGATATGGTTCCCTCTTATGTATAATAGAATTGCAAGTTAAAATTGGATATAAAATTATCTCTGTTACAATTTCCTATAAATAGACCAAATGTTTGCCTGGACAGCTAAACTTTTTTAGCAATGCATGATGAAATGATATTTGCAGAAGTTTTGATTTGTTTTTAAACGGTATCCCATTACCCTGCGTCTCTGTTTTTTGTTACAAGCAGAATGTGTTCTAGCTAATTTATGTATCACCCTTTCCTACTTTCTAATTGATTTTATTATTGTGTTTCATGGCTTAGTTTTATTATAGTAATAAAATAGATAATAAACCTAAAGAGATTGGTACACCCGCATTGTGAGAAAAAGAAACAAAAATAATATTTTGTGATCTTTGTCTTAAAGAGATTGAAAGGGGAAATAGGCTACGACCTATTTCAATAAAAAAGGGTGACAAAATATTATCAGAAATTTCAAGGAAAGTATAGGCATGGAATATGACAGGTTACAAATGAAGAACAAGTGAGACCAACTGAATGACTCGAAAATTTGGAAGGAGTTGAAAAGAAGATCTACCGGTCTCGGTTGGATCCTGTGAAGCGAACAGTTGATGCACCCAAGCGAGACAGGGTTCGCTGAGAATGCCGTGAATTTGAGAACCCCTGGAGGTTCAGGTGATTTCATTGACGTCCCCAGCCCGGATCAGAAGGAATATGAGTCTATTTCTCGTTCCAAACGTCCAAGGGTTGTTGATAAAAGAAAATTTGGTTCTTGTTTCCTTAGAAACGAGATCTCCGAGATGATTTCTTGTTACAAAGCAGAATGTCAGACTTCTCATTCAGCCACTATCGAGGAGGCACTTGAAATCCTAAGCGCTTCAGTCGAAATTTACGCAAATGAAGATTTGTATCTGTTCGCACAGAATTGATAGAGGACCCGTCCGTAGAGATATCTCTGTAAAGATGTCAGTCGCCCGCAGAGTGGAATATGTTCGGCGTTTTTATGATCCCTTGAATATTTGAGATATTTTATATTTGTCATCACCAGAACGTTTCTACTACAATATTTTTTTTTTCTTAGAGTTGTACTTGGTAACTCTGATGTATCTTCCTAATTATAAGCAAACGTCACTTTTTTTGTCTCAATTTCTCATGTAACTAATTAGTGTTTATGAGTTATATTAAGGATACCGATCACTATGGATGCAAATAGAAGAAGATAGCGATCAACACGGATTCACGCAGACGAAAACGGAGAGGGATGTTCGTTACTGCAATGCGCTTGATCTACGAGTACTACAACTCGTAAATTGATCGGTCGTCATGCATGACATCTTCATATATTAGCGACAAATGAGTTGAAGAGTTGTCTGTGAGACACCCAACAAGATTTAGTAATATGTTTAGAATGAGTCAGGAAGTATTTATCGATCTTCTGGAATTACTCGTCGGAGCTCACGGATTTCATGGATCTGCAAGGACCACTATACGTGAGGTGCTCGCAATAACACTGTTCATATTATCCCAAAATGAGTCCATGCAATGAGTGATGGAGCGATTTCAACACTCATCTGAAACAATAAGCAGGTACTTTTCAATCGGATTGAGTGCACTTGTTAGTCTATCCTCTCGTGTCATTAGACCCTCAGATTCTAAGTTCGAGGTGACACTGACATATCACAAGATGTGCGACATATGCCCTTCTTCAAGGTATTGTCTCGGATTCAATATAGTTAATTTTGTTAGATTCTTCAATGTTATAATAAACCTAACATTAACTCAAGCAGGACTGCATCGGCGTGATTAATAGAATACATATTGACGTACGTATCCCAAATAATAATAAGGTTGCATTTATCGGCCGTTGTGGTAGCCCCACCCAAAATGTCATGGTCGTCAGCAACTTCAACATCTGTTTCACTTTCGTTATGGCAGGTTGGGAAGGCAGCGCACATGACTGTCAAGTTTTTAAATCTGCGACACGGGATGCCAACACCAACTTTCCACATCCACCTGCAGGTACGCTAGAGAATAAGTCTATTGAATGAGTCGCTTGAATCTTCATATTAATTATTCTTTATCAGACAAATACTACTTGATCGATGCTAGTTACCCATTGCAGCGAGGGTATCTAAAGTAATTTTCTGATACGAGATATCACATATCAGACTTTACACGAACAAGCAACGTTACACGTGGCAGAAAAGAAATGTTTAATAGTCGACATTCATCGTTACGTGGTGTCATTGAGAGGAATTTTGGTATGTGGAAAAAAAAATGAGTCATTCTATGATATGCCACCCTACAAGTTCTCAAAGCAGGTACAAATTGTGTTTGTTACAATGACTCTCCATAATTACATTAGAATGCATCATTCACGTAGCGATATCGACTTCCATTTGACAGATGAGGATGAATAATATGTGTCTGCAGAAGCCTTTGAGTACTGTTTAGGTCAGTCTTTGCCATAAGAGGAGAATTAGGCTTCCACCACATGTACTGTGGACGAGGAACGTGCAAGCGAGATGGCAGAGTTGAGGGAACGAATAACTGTTGAGATAATAGGTGTATGATTGGAGATTTTAAGAATTTATTTCATGAAGTTTGTTCAAAATGTTGCTACTATTTATTTTTTTATCAAGTGCAATTTGTGTATGGTTTTGATTTCTATTATTTAGATGAAATTACTCGATTATGCTATTATGTCTAAAAGTGATGATGAATGGATACACAACTTATTTGCTTGTTTTTAATTAAGCACAACCATTATTTTCAATCAGGTTATCTGTAATTGGTTTATGATGACAAATCATTTTCTTATATGTTATTTTTGTTCCTCAATCCTATTAGGTATATGACCTTTCGACAAGCTACTTACAAGAATCAAATCAAAGTGGGAATGTTTTGAAAGGTTCTGAATCGTTTTTATCAGCATCAAAGGGCACAATGTTAATTGTTCATATCAAATTTTAAATGCTCCTGTTAGAACAATGCTATTTCAGTTTTCTTGTTTCTTGTGTTGTTTTCGCTTATTGATACCTTCAATCCAATACATCTCTCTAATTACTGCTCTGATATGATAAGTACAACTGATTTAATGTAGGGCTTATGCTATATACTTTTTAATAAAGAAAGAAAGTCTGATAAGGGTTCAATGGAGCTTCACTTTCACATAAGAAAGTTAAAAGAGTGGTATTTTTTTTACTAATTGTATATTATGATTTTATATTGTTACTAATTGTTTCTAAATGAACCTAAATAAGTTAGCTTCAATGGAGCTTCACTTTCACATAAGAAAGTTCCTAGTTTCCAAGTTCTTTCACGTTGTACTATTGGATTCTCTAGCTCTTCTCTATATGTAAGAGATTATGGTGCTCTTCAATATTTAACTCTAACTTGTGACCTCTACTCTGAGAACCAGGATGCATGCCATTGGAGTTAAGCTTTTTGGTAAATTCTATGGTACTTCTACGAGCAGAAATACTTAAATATCTGAAGTCTCAAATTTTACTTGCACAGAGCATTTGGTTTATTTAGATTGATCAATTTTCAAATTAGTCAAACCAATTACAACAGAAATTCAAAATCCGAAAGATCAAACTGAACCAAAAGTTAATTCGGTCTAAATGTTTTAGCTGTAAACAATATGAAATTTAGCCTTTAGTTGGAGTTCAGTTATATACAAACATCATGAATTATACATATTACATCTGGGGGCTTTAAAAATGAAAATCTGGAATGCGTTTATGAATCTGAACCATAACAATCAAATATGATATCTTAACATCACAGTGATATCTGAATTTGTTTCTTTACGGCGGGGATAAGTTCTTCAGTAGTGAGATATTCTTAACATCACAGTGTTATCTGAATTCTCTTTTGACTATTCCCCACCCTTTCAATTTTACATATAAAACATGTCACCTATTTGGAATTGCAGAAGACATTTAAAAAAAGAGAAGTAGATTAGAAGTATCACCGCAGTCATAAAATTACCTCCTTTTGGCACTAATATATGATAATTTAAGTTCACCTGTTTTTTTATATTTCGTTAATACCTTGCCTTATGCATGAGGGTATGTGGTATATTATTCATGATATATGTATTGAAACTGAAAGCATCCATTTTGGAGCTCATGTAGATAGATGCCTGCATTAATTTATGTTGAGGCTATGATACCCTTTTTCACTTGTTTTGGTTTTCTTTATCAACATGCTTTATTAGCAACATATGATTTGAACTGCAGACTAGAGAGGGCAAACAACTGACGAAGCAAATGCTTACCAACTGATCTGGGAAAACCAATTGTATTTGAGGTTAACTTCTTATTCCATGAGTCAGTTGTCGGGAATTGTTTATTGGATTTGCCGCTTGAGAAATTAAAATGAATGCGAGCTTCTGATTCTACAATTCCTTCCTCACTTTTCCATATGTCTTCAAGCAACCCTTTTAGTTCTTAAGGCATACATTTTGCTTTATTTTGGCATGGTTAAGGTCTGTTTTAGTTTCTTTTTCTCGTACTCCTGTTTAATGTTCTTAAATATTGATGTTGAAGGATGATTGAGACCTGACCTCCATGCTGTGCTATATGGTTAACCAAGAGCTTCAAGGAGACAGCACTATGAAACTACTCTTTAGGGCTTTAAAAAAATATTTTTCCCTCAAGTTTTTGTTGTGAAGCTGATGAATAGGTTTAGTAGTTGTAGACTTGTAGGTTGGAAGCAGCTGCTATGGTTCAGTTTAGCATACTCTACTGCATGCCGTGATGGGGAAACTAATGATTTATATAATATTTGGAGAACTGTAGTTTTTCTTCTGCCAAAATGTTATTCGGGGAGCAGTAGTGCAGTTTCATTATATGTACTCTTAAAATTGCAAGCAGTTTCTGTAGTTCTGGGGATCAAAATGATAGCATTAAGTGTAGACTTATCCTATGATCAAACCAGCTGTTGTGTGAATTTTGAAACTCAGTTTTACGAATAGTGAAGAATTAGCTGCAGGGAGGAGTTAATGAGAGCACAAATAGTTTTATATGTCTCTCAAGGGACGTTGAAATTGTGAGCTTAATGTTTTGAGTGCTATAGATGTAAATATGAAAATTTTACATATCTAACACCAAATAATTGATATGTACATTTATAACACTTCGATGTCCTCAACCTGTGCATGAAAATTTATATTTATTTTTTCTGTTGTGGGCTTAATGTTTTGAGTGTTATAGATGAGAAAATAGATTACGAAAGCACTTCCATGCCATTCAGTCCCCATGTGGTGGCACAACTAGGATGTTCTAACTAACATTTGAGAGTGAAGCATCTTTTGCTTTTATTACCTCATTGGTTCATCAATTAATCAATGTGTGAATATGGTCTCAATTTCTTTTGTGTTGAGTCAATCAATTTTAATTAATCATCAATCAATCAATCAACATATGATTATTTACAATAAGTTTTAAATTTGTTAATTTAATTTATTAATAATTAATAATTAAGTCATTATTTTCAAATTAATCATAATTAAAAGAATTTATATACTGTCATTTAATGATCAATTAATAAATTTATAAATATATTTTTATGTTTTTAATTATTTGATAAAAAAAGGTTTTCTTAATTATTAAAACTATTTAATTATTAATTAATGTAAATTTATTTCTTAAGAAATAATTTGTTTAATATAAAAATTATTTTATCTTCTGTTTTAAACAGTTTTACTAAAGAGGAGCAGAATGATCATTTTTGCAGAAACAACTGTTCTACAGCTGTTTTCACACAGCTGCAATAAACAGACAGTCAACTTCCCCGCAGCAGCTTCCTTGGGCGGCACAGCTTCAGCTGAAAAATTGAGAAGCTGCAGCTGCGCCAAACAGACCCTAAATAGCAAAAGCTTCTGAGAGCTTACTCCTATTAGATAATGCAGCAGATTATGATAAAGAATACCTTACTGCTTGAAGCATGTGCATGGTGAATAATCTAGATCATTAATCTACAAATCCAAAAAACAATGTAAAGACAAATGTAGCTTATGAAACAAAAATGGGGCATTTATATGCATACCAAACAATTTTTAGGTGTTTACATATTTAACATCTAAACTTTATTATTTACATCTATAGGACTAAAATCTTTAATATCACATCAAAAATACCACAATTAAATACTTTTTAAAAGTGAAATAAACATAAAAATTGTGTAGAAGTATGTAAAATTCTCAATAAAGATTTATGTTGCAGCCTACAAGATTAGGAAGAGGATGTCACCTCATTTGCATCCTTGCAAACCTCGGTATTACTTTTCATTGGCCACTTGACTCTCCAGCATCTAATCAAATTGAAACATTAAAGAAGGATAAGCAAATATTTTTATTGCAGTAAGGAAATTTGCCCATGGAAAGTACGTCCATGTTCAAGTGTTGGCATGAACATTGAGAAAATGCATAGAGAAAAATATAACAAGGATGAAGATTAAAAAACCTTTCTTTACCAAGGCGCCGTGCTAGTTCTTCAGCTAGTGCTTGTCCGGGACCATCCGCATCAGTTGCTAATATTATGCGAGGTGCCTAGTATTGTAAAATATATTTGGTCAATAAATCAGCTAAATAAAGCAAGTTTTAGGTATTAGATAATTTGATAAAATTTTGCCAAAATTTTGCGAGATATAACTACCTTACTGAGATATTCCTTGCATGTCCACAAGTATTGAAAACCTTTGTCCTAACCATACAAAAAACACATTAGCACGTTCGGTCACAATTCATTTAAGATGTTTATAGATTTATTTAGAAGAAACAAATTTCTGGAATAACACAAAAAAGGAAATCAAAGTATGTACAAGTTTCATTAGATTTGAAGCAATAAATGTCATACGCTGATTCATCAGATTGCGATTAGATTATTTACTTAGTATTAATTCTCATGACAATCATATTGACTAATTTGTTAGACTACTCATCTATAAATAGGCATATCATTAAAACCCTAGAAATCAATATGTATCATGAGAATTAATGAAGAAAGATGGGAGCAACCTAAGGTATGGATTCTCTTAGTCAAACTAATCCCAACTTCATCCGATCTAAAAGAGTAGCAAGATTTGGAAGAATTGGAACAAGAGAGATAAATAGAGTATAGGAGCATAAGTGGTTTGAGGATAGATGAAGGAATGCACATTAGGAAGAGAGGCAAGGTGACGCGGATGTGAGAGATGTGGGACTCCCCTCCTACGTTCGAGATGCATGGATTGATCGGTCCAGGCATAGGAGAGCCGACCGGCTCCTCGACATGGGTTTGGCGCCTCCTTTCAGCATAGGTGCTCAATCCTAAATATTTCGGGCTTATATATTAGCTCTTGCGTTTCATGTTTTTCAGTTTTTCACTGTGTTTTCTGTCGGAACAACTGTCGGCGTCACAAGGTTTTGGTGCCCCAGCTATAGCTTATTCCAAGGTGGTGATTATTTTTTGTTTATCTTTCCTCCACACCTCTTTCACCTTTCATCCACTCTTTTAACAGCTCTCCTTGTTGTCTTTCTGTAGTCGCAGCCCTTCCATCTTGTTGTCCAGTCGTCAGACATCTCTCCTTGGTGTCTTCCCACAGCCACAAACCTTCCACCTTGCCATCCAGCCACAAGACAGCTAGTATTGTCCTATTCCTGCAACCACACCCCTCCCACCTTGTCTTCAAGCCAATAGCCACCCAACAACCATACCGCAATCAACCCAGCCTCCTGCTATACCTGTAATCCAACTACATTTCCTACCGCCCACTTGCAACTTCCCGCTGCAACATTACCTTTCCCCTGCAATCTGCCGCAAACCCTTAACATCACCATGTCGTCCAAACCACCTAACCTACTACCAATCCCGTTGGAATACATTAAGTTTATGTCATGTATGTTGTTATTTCCCATTTATGTGTTTTGGTTGTAACTATCTATTGGATTTTTCAGTAATAATATTTGTTTTCTTATTGTTGATGGATTAACTCCGGTAGCAATTGTTATCAGAGCTAGCATAGAACCTAGTCCTATCAACCCCCCAAACCACCCCCCCAACACCCTCCAGAAATTTATTTTCTCTTTTTTTCACTCAAACCACTTATACATCCTATCCCACCTACCCACACCCAAATCCTAATCATGTCACTTAGGAGATGAGTGTCGGCCGCCGGTCAAGAGTTTACCATGAAATAGATGCAGCCGAAACTCCACTGAGTGCTACAACGGCTCGGTGAAATTGAGAAAATGACCCATAGCGAGATCATTGTCGACCATGAGAGAGAGATCCAAGGAGAGCAAGAAAAACATCGGAATCCCTTTCGTAGGGATGATTTCAATGATGAGGAAGATCGACCAAGATACTTCGAATGTGAATAGATCGAATTTCGATGGAAGGATGAATCTGGATGACTTCATTGAGTGGTTACAGACTGTCAAGAGGATGTTTGAATACACAGAGGTGCCACCTGAGAGAAAAGTGAAGCCCGTTACCATCAAGCTGAAGAAAAGCTTGATGGTTGTGGTGGGAGAATGTGACAGCGGGAGATGGAGAGGATGGGACAAGATCACTACTTGGGAGAAAATGAAGGAGGTGATACAGCGATAGTACCTAACCCACGCTACCATCAGAATCTTTTCTTGAAGGCCCACCAACCACAACAGAGGGAACTATCAGTGGAGTAAACAAAATATATGCAAATTAAACTAAAATGTAAACGGACAAATCCAAAAAAGCGCATGATAGCCAGGCACTTCGAAGGTTTGAAGCCCTCCATTAACAATGTGATTCAGCTGCAATCATAATGGTCATTAGATGATGTTCAAACCTTGGTACTGAAGGCATAGACACAGCAGAAGTAGACAAGGCAGCCACTGTCATTCAGATAGCCACCCACAACTAGAGACATCAAAAAGAGCCTGCCTAAAAGAGTGAGAAGACTAGCCAAAAAATTGATAGAATTGCTCAAAGTGAGGAAAAGGCTAAGAAGGAAGAGTACCACCCCAGCACAATTCCAACCAGAAAATGCTTCAGCTGCCCACAAATATGGACAAATTGCCACCAGCTGCCCAACTAACAGAATTCTCTCATTCACCGAGCAGACTGCAGTGGAAGAGGTAAACAACAAGACAGCTGAAGAACTGGGTGAATACTAGCTTCCACCAAATAAGAGTGAGATGCTTGTGATTCGACGGATCTTCCAAACTGCAGCTACAAGTGAGCAGCAGTGGTTCCACGACAATATATTTTACACTCGATGTAGTATGAAAGGAAAGGTATGCAGCTTTATCATCGATGGAAGTAGTGGTAAGAATGTGGTGCCTCCACAAATAAGGGACAAGTTGAGGATGTTCGCGACTCAGAGGCATTCTCAATCGTATTCTCAAACGTAGTTAAAGAAAGATAGAAGGGTCAGCATTGGTTGGATGTTCTCATGAAGTTTTCTATTAAGAGTCGGTTGCAGAATCAGGTATGGTGCGACGTAGTGCCCATGGATACCTATCACATCCTATTGGGGAGACATTGGAATAACTCAGCAAGATGGATTCAAAAACACATACACTTTCACAAAGAATGAGAAGCATGAAGCCCTCCTACCTTCTGTGGAGTCTGAGATTACCAGTGCTCTTTCCATTAAAGAGGCACCAGTCAGACCAGTCTTCGTGATGATAGTGGATAGCAACATTTAAGGGTCGATATTAGACACAAAATAACCTCTATAGAAAGAGTTCCAGAATACTCTAACTGTCAGCTTGAAGCCAAATCCGCTACCATTAGGGGAGGTTAAGTCTGTCATCACATTGACTAGGCAACCTTGGGCTACCTTTGGAAGAATCTGCATAATACACTAGGCACGAAAATCCAGTTCAATTCAGCAGTGTACCCACATATGGTTGGAACAATATGGATGGCTACTTGTAAGTGGGGAAACCTTCTCAGGTTTTTTGAGGGACAATGCAACTGACAGCTCCGTCGGAGGGCTAGAACAACTCCTCTACCATCAACGTGTCAAATCTGACTCCATACTATTAGGAGGCAAAAATTTCAATGAATGAGATCGAAACTCGCCCAACCCCAGGAGACTAACGCAAACATAAAGGGGCAGGATTCTCCTTAAGGGTTCCAAATGCATGGACCGACCGGTCCAAACATGAGAAAGTTGATTGGCATATGCACATGGGTTTGGAGTCTCCTTTCAACACAGAGGCCCAATGCTAATTATTTATGGCTTATTTATTTGTATTTTGCTTTAGGTTTTCATTTTCCATTGTGTTTTCTGTCGGGACAGCAGTCGTTGTCTCAAGTTTCTCCCTTCTAAGAATGTATTCAAAGGTGAGTGATGCTCCAACTGTATCTCATTTCGAGGAGGTGATTATCTTCTATTTCCCATTCCTCCGCACCCCTTTCACCTTGTCGTCCAGTCGCAGGATAACTCACCTTGTTGTCTTCCTACAGCCGCACACCTTCCACCATGTCGTTCAGTCGTTGGATAACTCTCATTGTCGTCTTCCTGCAACCACACCCCTCCACCTTGTCTTCCAACCACCATCCACCCAACATCCCTACCGCAATCAGCCTTGCCTCCTATACATACAGTCCAACCGCATTTGCCACCACCCACCTGCAACTTCCCATCACAAACTTAGCTTTCCCACGGCAGCCAGCTGCAAACCCTTATCATCACCCTATCATCCAAACCGCCCAAACAATTTGCCAACCCCGTTGGAATATAACCCTAGTTGAGTTGTGTGACGTATATTATTATTTCTCATTGTTGTATTTTGGTTAAAACTGTTTATTGGCTTTTTCAGTAATAATATTTGTTTGCTTATCATTGTTGGACTAACTCAAGTTCACAAGGGAAACGGATGAATTAGAAAGCATAAATTCTAGAAGGGGCAAAATCTATGAAAGGCAACAAGAGACTATTTCGTCAATTCATCAACTCATAATCCTCAATACAAACTAGAGCCCCTTGCATAAATTAATACTATGCAAAAGAAAATAAAAATGTTCTTATTACATATAAGAATCATGTTTAGACTAAATGTACATAAGTGAGCCTAATAATTAAGCCAGAAATTAAGTTGAATACAAATAAAACTGAACACAAAATAAACCTAAAACAAAAAAATAAAGGACAATGCACCAAATCACCATGATATTTTTTTCTTATCCTCGTTTCTCCTTCTACGGTTCTTCGCTTCGCCTCTCCTGGGTAACCGAAACAAGACCATTATAAGTTTCGTTTCATCAATGGCTAAAAATACAAATGAAAAATTAAATGGCATGATACCGGAGAAAAAAGGCCAAACTACAAAAGGAACTTTTATTAATGGAGAAATAATATTACAACACACAAACTGATAATACAACAATAAAGCATGAAATGACACAAACAAACACCTCAAAAGTGTAACCCAAGAGCAGTGGAGGTTGGCTAGGTGGATCGGGATGGCTAGCAGGTGCGGCGATAGCAAAGATGGAGTGTTGAGCAAAAGATTTGGCTGCAGAACAGCGGGCTGCGGGGTTGGACAGCAGGTTTGATGCTGGAAGGTGGGCTCAAGGATGTTGGGACGGAGTGGTGGAGCTATTGTGGAAGGAGCAAGACGGCAGGGAAATAGAAGTATGGTGAGATAAAAATCTCGGCGGGGTCAAGATGCAGTCGGAGCACCACTCGGACCCTTGGAGACGATCACCAGCTTGGACGAGGGACAATTGAAGTACTACCTCGACGTTGGATACATCCCTCGAAGGGAAAATATCAAGATTAAAACCTGAATTAAGATATCAAAACAAGACCCCCAACTCCAAGCACATCATATCCTATTTATAAAGAGACTTGACCCAATTATTAGGAAGAACAAAAACCATATTGCAGTTTTTAGGAAAGGTTTTAAATGAGAAAAAAAGAATAAAAATAAGATTTCCATTTTAGGAAAGGTTTTTAATTGAAAAAAAAGACCTAGGAAAGAAAGTAGGAAAGGAAGGAAAGTAAGAAAGGAAGGAAAGGAAAGAATGCAAAAAGGAGGGAAGAGTAAGGAGGAGGAGGCAGCTCCCCTCCATTGAGGACCGGACGGTCCTCCCCGAGCCCCGCGTCAGTCTCCCAGAGTTTAGGGAGTTTTAACCTCATTCGTCAAAGCTTCTGGTTCTCACCTGTCGTTCCTGAATCCCACAGGCGACTGCGCTGGCTACCAAAAGATTTGAGCAACTTTTCCAACTTGCGAGCATGCCTCCCTGAAGATCTGTTCTGGTTGGGTATAATTTAAGTCGGAGATACGCATTATGTTGGCTCTCTCGAGTCAAATTCCGAACAAATAAATATCTCATATGTTTCTCAGCTATGATAAGTTGAGCCTCAGCAAGATTGAGGGTTTACAACAGATTGGTTGATGGGTGAATTTTATTATCTTCCAGGTCTTCCCACTGACTCTTGAAGTTTTGGAGAACGAACATTTCCTGTTGCGTTTCATTAAGAAGAGCTTCACACAGGCCATTCGTATGTTCATGTGGAACACTAAGGGACGGGGTTTGGAAGTGTAGTTGCATGTGTTGTTATCAGTAGGTTGTCACTAAGATTATCTACTTAAATTTTAAATTCCGACATCTTCTGATCTATGTGATCTTTATTTGTCTCAACAAAGAGTTCTCCATCTTCTAGGAGAGAAGGAACCACAAGCTCATCAAAAATTGCATATTATTTTTACCACAAGGAGGAAAGATATTTGATGTATCCATGAACAAGGGAGGTCCACAGAGGGAGATTTCATCGGATGAAAGTTCTCGTTCAAACTGGTCTTCAGTGTCTGCATTGTCCTTACCCCAGGTTTCAACAATGCCTTACTCCGTGAAATAAATCACTCCCCCAGTTATACATTATGTTTCCATATGTTTGCATCCATGGCACTTGCAACATTTTTTAGCTGTGACAAACTTGCGGATTGGTTTCACTGGATAGTAGTAAAGGGAGGTCACTTGTTGATTCGGTCTCTCCACTTAGGAAGCTATAGTCTGTCAGTTTTGGCAGTCGTAAGTTGGTAGGAATTGACGCTGTGTTTTACGATTCAGCTTCATGTTTCCTCATTCTCCCCGTCGGCTCTCCCGATCATAGTTGAGGGTAGCCACCCATTGGATTTCATGCTCAATGTTCTTAATCAACCGTTGAAGTTGGTGAATCTCTATTTGTATTTCCTCCTGATAAGGCTCGGGCATGTATCTCATTAGTGGCATGGTTAAGGTTTAGAGTTGGGAGGTAAGAGGGAAAATTTAACTTAGATTTGCTGATTTTGAAAATCAGCAAAAGGAATTGATGGTTATGTCAAATTTTTTTGTTATGGTTGGGGGTAGGAAAGAACAAAAATTTTTGTGGGGTGGCTTAAGTGGCGACAAATGACAAGAAACTCTAGGATGGGACTAGAATAAGACTAGCCATAATATCAAATGATACTGAAGGAAAAAGCCCAAACCACAAAAGCAATTTTTATTAGTGGGGAAAAGGATTACAGCATACACCAACTAAAATTAACATCACTAAAAAACAAAAATACCAAACCAACATCTCGAAAGTTTAGCCCAAGGGTAGTGGAGATTGCTTAGGTGGATCGGAATGCCTAGCAGAGGTGGCGGAAGCAAAGATGAAGTGTTTGGCAGCAGATCGGCTGCAGAACAACGAGCCGCGGAGCTGGATGACGATTTGGAAGGGTTGGACAACAGGTTTAGAGCTGGAAGGTGGGCTAGAGGAAGTTGGGGAAGGGTCGGAGTGGTAGAGTTGTTGTGGATGAAGTAGGATAGCAAGAAAATGGAAATATGGTAAGATAAATGCCTCGACGGAGTCAAAATATAGCCTGAGCAACACTCGGACCCTTGGAGACTATCACCACCTCGGACGAGGAACAGCTGGAGCGATACCTCGACGTCAGATGCAGCCCTCGAAGGGAAAATACTAAGATAAAAACCTGAATTCTGATATCAAAACAAGAGCCCCAACTCCCAGCACATCATCTTCTATTTATAAAAAGAGTTGACCCAATTAGTAAACACTAAAATAAGAAGAATAAATTCAGATTTCAAATTTGAGAAAATGATTTAAATAAGGAAGGAGAATAAAAATCATATTTCAGTTTTAGGAAAGGTTTTAAATTAGAAAGCAGAATAAAAATCAGAGGAAAGGTTTTAGATTATGAAGGAGAATAACTAGGAAGAAAAGTAAGAAAAGCCGGAAGGGAAAGAAAAAGGAAAGAAGGGAATAAAATTGTGACTCATTTTAAGGAGTATTTCTCAAGAGAGTCGCCTTATTAATAATCCCCTACATGAGACTAAATGCCTGTTTGGGGCAGCTTATAAGTGCGGCGGCGTTTTTGAAAACGCCGCCTAACCGTTTGGTTAGCGCGTTTTTTGAAAATGCTGTCTGTCGCGTTTGAGTTTTTTACACTAAACGCAAACCACGGGTCGACCCGCGGGTCGCGGGGCGCGTTTCAAGGTAAGTTGTTTATCCTGAAACGCACAAACTGCCCCAAACAGACCCTAAGTTGAACTATTCTAAGTGAATTAGGGTGGATGTCTAGTTATTGATACAAATATGGAAATCTATTGAACCGGATCCATTATGACTTTGTTGAAGATGCGAAGCATTTGTATTTCTGAAGAGAAAATATTTATTGAATATTTGATAGATGCAAGGAGTCTATCGAGTTGAATAAGAGGATCAGTCACTTAACACCTTATATCATGCACATTAAACTTGTAAGAACTAAATGCACTAATCATTCGGTACCGATGACCTGATCCGAGAGAAGAAATGGCAATTAAAAGTTATGTCTAAACTCTCAGTATGAAGGTGTCAAATCACAGATCTTATCTAATCCTGGATGTAATACTTTGAGAGAAACCTATACTAGAGTACTGCTTACGATTCAGAGTTCCTAGGCCTCATCCGTACAACAACCTAGTGCTCTTGGTAGTCAGAAAAATACAAACATGAGTAAACTCAGTCTTAGGACGGTTACAAAAGTGTAACTCTTAATTCTAGAAATCAAGGGTCGGTTTTTGAGTTTATTGTCATGAATCCTGTAATACGAAGAAAACATGTCAGAAATTGCTCAAAAAGAAAAAAAGGGTTCTAAGTCACAGTCACCTCATATGATCACTAATAATGAGACAACCCTGAGTCAGAATCTCCATCTTCGCAGATAAATAGCTAAATTCATCAAATTTTAAGAGGCATCTAAGAAATTCCCATCTCTCACTACCCAGGAATAATCAATTATCTTCCAAGATATGTTTAGCAAGCCCAATCTCATTTTGGGTATCAGGCAACTATGCTTGATGAGATTAATGTCTTAACTAGAAATGAAACTTGGGAACTAGTTGAGCTACCTTTTGGCAAGAAGGCTGTTGGATGTAAGTGGGCTTTTACAGTTAAGTTTCAATATAATGGATTTATAACTCGTCCCAAAGCTTGGTTGGTTGTTAAAGGTTGTGCTCAAACATATAGGATTGACTACTTGTACATTCTCTTTAGTGGCTAAGTTGATTTATGTTCACTTACTCCTGTCATTGGTTGCAGTAAATAATTGCCCTCTTCACCAGTTGCATGTGAAGGATATTTTTTTGCATGGTGATATTTTGAAAGAAGTACACAAACAGCGACCTCATGGGTTTGTTAAACTGGAGGAGTCTAGGAAAATTTGACGTCTTTGAAAGTCCTTATATGGATTGAAGCAAAGCCCTAGAGCATGACTCGGAAAATTTAGTCAAGCAGTAGAAGGGTTTAGAATGCAAAAACCAGAGGTGATCACACTGTATTTAATAAGCAATCCACTTCAAGAATCATTATCTTAGTGGTTTATGTTAATGATATTATTATTACTGAAAGTGATATGCAAGGAATTTTATCATTGATATCATTTCTTCAAAATCGGTTCAACACTAAACATATGGGTTCCTTGAAGTACTTCTTGGGGATTGAGGTATCAGGAAGTAAGAAGGGTATCTTTCTATCTCAACAAAAGTATGTGTTAGATT
>NW_018250758.1:153782-158650 GCF_001263595.1 Phalaenopsis equestris | reverse complement strand
ATTATTATTATTATTATTATTATTATTATTATAGCAGAACAAGCTTTTTTTTTGACAAAAACATCTTAACTTATTTTATTATTTGGAGGCGGCACAAATTGATATATGTATGCATGCATGCATGTATATTAATAATTTATGTTTATGAAAACATACTTATATAGGCATGTGTATAAATTCATGAGTATATTGTTGGAAGGAATGCACATGTTGTGAATCTTCTTATTATTGGAACCGACCGACTATTGCCAAAAATAGAAACAAGGGTATGTTTGGGGCAGCTGGAGCATTTTAAAAAACTATAGCGCAGAAGCTGCTTGCAGAAAAAATGTATGTCTGTTTGTTCTGTACAGTTCTGTAGTAGGCAGTTGTTTATGATTAAAAAACTTTTTACCCTTGTATTGTTGTGTTACTTATATGAGAACCAGACCAAGTCGAATAACTCATACATGACAATATAAATTAAATTCAGAATCCCCAAAACTCACAAGTTCAAATATAACACCTAGAACTCATGTCTCACTTAACAGTGAATAACACAATAATCAAAATCAAAAAATAAAACTACTAAAATAATAATTAACATTATCATAATATTAAATTTGAAATACAGACGATCAATTTTACGAGATAACTTCTTCTTTAAAAAAACTCTCCACGTCTGATGACTATCTGGGTGGAATCGTCTAACATATTAAAATCACATATACTCATAATATTTTATGTTGGTGAACCACAACTTTCAATGTAAGCAATTTTTTACTGTTGAACATGTGTGCATCCACATATGTTCCATCAATTGCTTCAATACAATCTTAGGTCATCTATATAACATATTAGAGTTACTGCATCTAAATAAATTTTGAAAAAGATAAACATAGAAATTTACGTTTAAATATGGCATATAATGTTGATAATGTGAAATCTCTATAGAGGTGCTTTGGAATGTAAAGTCTTCAGGTCTGATAACTTTTAAAGATAAGTTGATCAGAGCATTCAAACCAACTGAAAAGTATCGATAAATTATTTTTGATGACCATTGGAATCACTTCATGGCCCCCCTCATAGATTGATTTTATGATAAAATATAGAGGATTGTAGCTAACGCATCTCTTGAAGTCATGCTAGAGGAGTCATGGAGTCCATGATTTTCGTGCAGCTCTTCCAATAGATCAATAAATATAGTAGTGTCATACAGACATGTTAAATCTTGTTGGGTGACCTACAAGCAACTACTCAACTCATTTATCGCCAATGTAAGTGGATGTCATGCAAAAAGTGAGTAATATATGAGTTTTAAAGCTCATACATTAAGCATAATGCAGTTCTAGTTTTTTCTCTTACGTCTTTTTCTATCAATGTTATTCATTGTTGATGTTCAAAAATAAGACAAACAAAACTAAATGACACTGAATTAGTAAATAATATATCAAAAAAAAACATTTAGAATGAAAAGCCAAAAATAATGAAACATTGTAGCACTGGTACATCAAAAATAATATGTCCTACACTAATGTCAGTCAATCATATAAAAGTAAAAAAATACCATAACAATCATACATCTCGATTCTCATAAAAGTAAAGTAAATAGTTAACCATGCGATCGGACGTCATAGACATAAAAATCTCTCTCCAAGTCGGATCTTCTAAAATTTTCATTAAGAAAATGTAAAATGTTATTTCTTCGTAAATTTCTGGAGTTTCTTCTAATATTCTCAGAACTTGTTGAATAGAAGTTGCATGTGACGTGTTAGGTTCATTTGTCCATGAAGCAACTAATTAAAAAATCTAGCTTCTTATGAAAACCGCATCATTTTTTTTTTTCTTCTTCGCAATTATAGGACGAATGGAACGCTAGTAAATTTAGCTTCATTAAAGTTAGGATTCGATCCTTCATTTGAGTATGTTGTTTGTTCATGATCTACATGATCAGTTGTATTAGCGTGCACTCTATCTTAATGTCAATGCATGATCACCTGTGGCCACGACTCCACCAAACATTATGTTTAACATTTCTTTAAGCTTAGGTTCAATGCCACTAAACATAAACTTCTTGGCACTTTGCACGATCTACAAATTGATTGATAGTTGATGTATTTATGACTTCAAAAAAAGAATTTGAAAGCACTTACCGTTTACTACATTTTTACCTCCAATCTCTCAGCCCATAATTCTTCTTAAGCCTCAATGGTTCGTTTTATCAGATCCCATCCTAAGCCTGTTGATCCTCGCTTTGACTCTTTTCATATTTTTCAATCATTTTTAACCAATCCCATTTGTTTTTCAGTCGCATTCTATCATATTCTCTTCCAGTGCTTTCTTTAATTTTTTTCATAATATTTTGTCATCCTTTATTAAACTAGGTGATTGACCTATTTCCCAATTTCACCTCCTTTAGGCAGATATCACAAAAGATTAATTTCACATCTTTATCTCACATAGCAGAAGATCAAATTTATTTTGTCTTGTCGATTATCACTACTAGCATGAAAAGAACTAATCAACATAAGTGTTTATAAACAATATCTTGAACTCATCAAAATATAAATTAACCAAGAAAACAATCTACAACTTCTAAACCCTTTCTCCACATGGCACAAAAGTTATAATAACCACATCTGAAAGCCCACAGCAAACAAGGTAACAAAAAATAACATCTGAAAACCCACAACTAGTAAAATAACAAAGAAATAAAAATATGAAATCTAGCATAATAGCATGCCTTGAGTCAACTCTTTTTTCCAAACTCAAATATAACTAGTCCCATATTTTTCAATCATTTTAATTAACAACATACTCATACATACAACCAAAGAACACCATGAAAGTTTTATTAGAACAAAACTGAAGAACGAGAGTCAGCCACGCTGGCATAAAGACGATGTTGCATTTAATTAAATGTACCCACACGGCAAAAGACAGCTGGTAAAGCTCAACAAAATCACAAAAATATTTTTACAAGTGTCCTACCATATGTACAATAATTACCTCTACTGAATCATCATGAACTTTTATATTAAGAGACCATGTGTCGCATACTCAACTACTATGACAAAAAGAACGGTCAAGAAATTTATGAACCAATTGAAGCATCCAATATAGCAAAGGCATAGACCACATGGCAGAAACCACTCCATGGAATAACCTTACATAGCTCGAGATCAATTGCACATGTATTAGCAACATCCCATACACATAAGTTCCTACTGATCGTCCATCAATTACTAAAGACACAAATCACAAACAGCATAGAACAAACCAACAACAATACACCATCAATCAAGGCCCTGAAAGGAATACACCATCAATCAAGCATTCAATTTTATAAAACTTCAATCAAACAATATTACTAGAAAAATGAATTAGGCTTCTCCCTTCATCAAAAAACAATTTAAATAGCCCCGCTAACTACGATCATCATGGGAAAATGTTTAATGCAATTTATGTTAGGAAGATTTTCAGACATACCACTCAATTCCTATGTATTTGCATATCTAACACTAAACTTCAATTTTTACACACATTCCACTTTACCTATGCATGAAAATTTATATTTCACTTTTCAAAAGTTAAAATAAAGGAATTTTTTTATGTGGAATGAAAGATTTGAGTGGTATTAATGTAAAAAGTAAAATTTAAGGTGCTAGATATGTAAATCCATTGGAGTTGAGCCATGCGTGTGTAAATGTCCTATTATATATTAAGATAAGATAAAAAATTTCAAAACTATAAGACAAATGCTTAAAATTAGAAGACATTTAAACAAACAAAAAAGTAAGCATCAAATATTTATCAACTTTAACAAAGAATTTAGACGACTTCTAATTATAAACATTCTCCTTATAAATCTTGAATATTTCACATACAATCTCGATCCAAATCCACGGGCTTTCGAGGATGGCTTGGGAGAGGAAGCCATGACTAGAAATCTGAGCTTATCGCATAATCCTCACACATCTCAATCAGAGATCGCAAAATCCCAATCTCTCATGAGGCTCACATGCAAAATACAAATCAATCCCTCAAAAAAAATTTGTTCAAACTTAACAAGAAAATAGAAGGCTGTCAGAGAAAAATCGAATTTCATCACAGAAAAAAATTTCCTCAAAAAACTAGATCAATTTATCGAAATAATATATCAACTTTTCATACCAAGAATCCTTCAATTACCAAAGACAGAAGAGACCGCAAACCGCAAAAAACAAAGCTAAGTGAGCAGAAACCAAAATCCACAAAAAAGCAAAACTTTAAAGTTAAAGGATGGAAAGTACGGAAGACAAAGGGAAGCAAAAGAAGAAAAAGTAGGAATCGAGGTCTCGCCACAGGTATCGGAGAGCAAAGGAAAGCAAAGGAAGAAAAAGTAGGAATCAAACACTTGCCACAGGAACAGGAGGGCGAGGAAACCAAAGGTTGAAAAAACCTTGGGCTCTATCACTCGAAATATCACTCAAGCCACCACGGCCAACGATGTAATTTCATTGGAACGAAACCATGAAAAGTAGGTATGCAACGGCAGCTGCAAACCTCGGGTGTGTTTAATAAAACACACCCAACACCACAGAAACTAAACGTGGAGGGCAGCATTTTCGTGTCGCGCCGTAGCAAATAAGTTGCCCAAACAGACCATAAGATCCTAAGAATCCATTACAAGGAAATCAAGATCCCATCAATCTCATCAAAGAAGTTAGGATCCCACAAATCCATTACCAATTAGAAAGTTTGAATTTAAGTTCATAACTCAAAATATTTCCTTATTTCATTGCAAGATCAATCTATATATTATCTTCTATCAAATAGTGTAAGAAAAAAAAATCCATCCCACTCTTGTGTTTTCCACGTGGTATCAAAAGCCTAAGCTCTTCCTCTTG
>NW_018250758.1:131447-153772 GCF_001263595.1 Phalaenopsis equestris | reverse complement strand
TCTTCCGATTGCATCTCAATCTTCACTATCCTACACATTCTCACCCTTCATCACCACATTGTTCATCATTCTTCAACACCTAATGCAATGACTATCAAGGCTTGTTGCTTGCCTTCATCAATGTTGACCTTCAAACTAACAACAGTCTCTTCCCTCGTCATTCTTTTATTGATAATATTTCTTCATTATGTCATCACTGATTCCAGATCAAAGCACTCTACAAAATTCTTTTTGTGAGATTTCCGTGGTCAGCATCAATGTCATCTCCAATATTGTGATTCTACAAGGTCAACCTCGATCTCTTGTCTGCACAAACTCCAATGCGAATCTAATAGAGCCGTCATTTGCAGCAACAAAATAAACTTTTCCCATTGCTTCAAGCCATAATTCTCTCAAATGATGCCATGATTGCATTTCATTCTACTGCTATAAGTTGTGGCGCTTGCGGATGATATCCATAATGTGATTTCTCCTCATTATTGCCTGTGTTTCACCTCATAATTACGAGTGTTTTGTGATTCTACTGACTCCATGACTTCTCCCTTTGTATATGCCTAATCATGCCAATTCTATGAAAAGTTGTAAGCTCTCTAGCAGCCACAACCTAAAAACTCCCAACAGCATCATCACCGCAAGTGCCTTTCCTCACCGTAGCATTCACCCTTGTTCTTGGATACCTATTTGTTATTGATGCAAAATAAGTATGTTACCTATCCCCAATTAAATAGTTTTGTTTAGGTTCATTTTCCTGTTTTCTTAAGACTTCCAAGCATTGTATTTTCCATTTTTTTGTTGCTAGAAAGAGCGGCTTGTACAATTAAGGGGAATAATTTGCATTTCAACATCTTTTTATATCAGTTTAAAAAAATAAGTGTTTTTCTAGTTTATTTTAAGTTCAACAGAACCAACGCATCCCCTATTCTTCACCAAATAGGAGCACATCCTCATCCACAGAGGAGGATGAGCACTGGGAAAGGAACATTGATGGAACACAATAACAGGTGGAAGACAATACATAAGCACGTCCAAAACCAGCAAGCATGACATTAGCACAATCTAGAGGCAACATCGCATCGTGACAAACCCAAAACATGAATGGCTCCAAAACCCATTAAGATTGGATTTTGAAATGACAACAACAAACAAGAAGTTCAAGGTGGTAACTGATGCATAAATCAAGAACATGCAGTTGATTATCCAAGTTCAAGAACATTGCATGCCATAGTGGATCATGACTTGTCAATTACAAAGAAGTTAGCACTAGTCACATAGATTTTCAGAAATAGTTAACATAGTTTATACAAAGGCTGTTCAAAAGATAAAAGTAGCTTCAAGATCAAAGGTGAGCAGCCTTGACTGAGTGATGAAAGTGCCTAGGACCATTATTGAAGCTTATATGTTCGAGTAAAGAACTTTATGAAACTTACAAAGGAACATACAAAGGCGTCTTTTGTCCAAACCTGTTGTTCTCAATGTGGATTTTGTGCTCCGGATTTGGTTATTTATTTGCCTCTCCTACTGAAGTGTCAGATTAAAGAATGCCTCATTGGAGATTTATGTCATTGTGCTGAGTATAGACCAATGATTGATGTCTTCCTCTTTGTACGCTAAATCATCTTAAAATACCTTCTCTTTGTACACTAAATCGCATCAAATAAATGTTGAATTCATTTGCCAGTCCTATACAAAAAAACGTACATGTAGAAAAAAGGTTCACAATCGAGAAATTCAGCTAGTGGCATCGCTTGTTGAGAATGCAGAAATAATGAAATAAACTTACACCTGTTACCCAGATGAACAACTTCCTGTAGGCAATACGAAGGTAGAAATCGAAAGGAATTTAAAAATGCAAAATATCCCTATCTTTGGCACATATGGATCTGAGCTGAATGTTTTAAGCATTAAAGATAATGGCCTTGAGATAGGTTCTCTGTAAGGTTGAGCAAACTAAAAGTTCTCCAAAAAAAAGGCTAGCAGAACAAGAAATTCATCAACCGTGCTCTTGCAGGGCTACAAGTAATCAGCTAAACTGGTTTGCTGAACAGCAACAGCAAAATGCTTCTTCTGAAGATCAAAATAGCCGCATTGCTAATCCAGTTCTAGGTATGAATTTACTTTGACTGCCATAGCAGAGTTGTCCAAGGTGAATACTAACATCAAAATTTCTTACCATGGAGCAGGCATTAGGAGTTTGCAAAAGAAATTATGCAATCACAGTGGAAAGAAGATGATATTGTTCCTGCACATGTCGGAATATATGTGTAACTTGGAAAGCTTGCACTTTTCTTATTTACAATTGAAAATATATATTACATATTTATACACACTCTCAACTCTCTAAATTAGGAATAATTATAATATATAAAAGATCATGTAATTAAGTCTCCTCTCATTAGGTTGTCTGATATCAAATTTCCTAATATACAAGCTTCCTAATATGCAAAATTCAGATTTATTACTTTCCATCACATTCACCCTCAAGCTGGAGCATGGATATTTATCATGCCCAGTCTGTTACAAATATAAGCCACCCTAGTTTTATTAAGAACCTTTTGTGAAGATATCCCCTAGTTGTTCCCCAGTCTTCACATGAAGACCAAAAATTAAATTTTATTGAATCTTTTTGGAAAAAAAATGACATTTTATTTCAATGTGTTTAGTTCACACCACAGCATTGCCGGTACTGACATCTTAAAACTCATTTCAGTCAAGGGTTGGGAAACCTGCATAAATTCACTTGAAGCTTGGGTCATTGGTCGATACTCAGATTCAGCACTGAACCATTGCACTACATTTTGTTTCTTACTGTTCCAAGAGACCTATTACCACCAATAAAGATGCAATATTAGTAATGGATCTTCAATCAATCTTGGAACTTGTCCAATTTGCATTAGGGAATCATTCAATATTTTCCTTCCCATAATCCTGATATAAAAGACAATGTCCAGAAGCTCCCTTGTGCTAACAAAGTAATGGTTTCAAAGCTGGCCAATGATAGATTGTGCGGTAATACATAAACTGACTTATAGTGCTAAGTAAATATGCAATGTCAGGACGATACTGTGAGGTAGTTTAATTTTTCCACTAACTTGCTATGATGTTCAGTATCATTCAAAGGCACTCCATCCTTGGTAAGTTACTAATTTAGAAGCATCGGAGTACTGCATGGTATGAGCTCTAATTTTTCAATTTATGCTAACAAATCCAACACATCCATTGAGATAGAAAGAAAATCTTCTTGTTCCTTGATAACTCAATCCCCAATGAATACTTTAAGGAACATAGATATTTAGTGTTGAATTGATTTTAAAGAAATTATTTCAATGATAAGATTCTCTGCACATTGTTTCTAATAATAATATCATTAATATAAACAACCAATAGAATAATTCCCGAAGTAGATTGTTTATAGAATACGGTTTGATCACTTCTACTTTTCTGCATCCCAAATCTTTCTACTGCTTAGGTAATTTTTTCAAACCATGCTCGAGGATTTTGCTTCAATCCATATAAGAATTTCAAATACGATATACTTTCTTAGACTCCCCCTGAGCAACAAACCCGGGCGGTTTCTCCATGTATATCTCTTCTAAAACATTACCATGCAGAAAAGCATTATTCACCTCCAACTAATGCAGAGGTCAATTATTCATTGCGGTCAAGGATAGTAATAGACGAACCGAAGTCAACTTAGCCACCGAAGAGAATGAGCCTAAGTATCTCATAAGTTTGAGCATAGCTCTTATCAACCAGCAGAGCTTTGAAACGAGCTACAATGAAACTTAACTGCAAAGACCCACTTACAGTCAATAGCTAGCTTATCTGAAGGTAGTTCAATTAGTTCCCAAGTTTCATTTTCAATTAAATCATTCATCTCATCAAGCATTGCAGCCAGTCACCCAAAATGGAATAGAGCTTGCTAAACAGACCCAAGATCCTCGACAGAGTTAAGAGAAGCAACAAACGAGCAAGAAGCAAAAGACAACTGGTTATAGTTAACACAAGAGATAACAAGATAGGCGCATTGGTGTTTACCTCTTTGAAGAGCAACAGGTGAATCAAGGTCATTCGAAGAAGGATCTACTAAGGAAGATGATGTTGGTATCGGATTAGAATCGGGGGAACAAGGTCTTCTCAAGTAAACAATAGTGATAGGTGGTCTAGATTGAGGCACTGGAAGTGAAGTTGGAGCTAGAGCAGAATATGAACTTATAGCGTGATACATTAACAACTCATCAAAATCTTGTGAGGATTTAGACATCAATGAGTCACCAAAGAATAAGCTTTGTTCATTAAAGGTGATATCAGCGTAAATCACGTAGTTGTTTAAGAGAAGAAAACATTGATATCATTTTTCCAAATGAAAATATCCTAAAAATATACACCTTAATGACTTAACATCTAGTTTAGAAACTTATGGACAAGTATCACGAACAAAACAAGTACACTGAAACATGCATGATTCAAAAAAAAAAGTTAGTTAGAAATAAACTTGGTAGAGTGGTTGGTTATGTAAAATAATAGAAGGCATCTGATTAATCAAAAAAATATATAGTAGAACTATTTAGGAACATCATTTAAAACCAAATAACTCTAGTCTTTTGAAAATGATTATTTTTCCTTTCAGATATCCATTTTGGAATGGAGTATCGACATTGGATGACAAATGGAGCATCTCGTTTGTCATGTACGTCTAAAAGAGTGCAGAAAAAAAAATTTTAACATTGACACTTGGAATCTTAGCTAAAACAGTGAATTGAATATTATTTCGGCACAAGAAGATTGAAAATATGACAACAACTCGGTACAAGATTTCATGAAGTAAAATCAAGTCATACAAGAAAAATCATCTGCATAAGTGACCAAATATCAAAATTCATTACATAAAATTGGACAGGGTCCCCAAACATCATAATTAACCAACTTAAAATTATGAATTTATGTTTTATTAACACTGGGAACAAAATATAAATGTTGTTCAGCAATTTGACACGATTCATAATCTAAAAATGACAATTGCTAAAACTAAGAGTACAAATTTTTTCAGAATTGATATTGATGGATGTCCTAATCGGCAATGGATCTCAAAAGAAGATGAGGTGTTGGAGCAGCCTATGGGTCAAGCTACTTCATTATCCAAAATGTATACCCCCGATTTTCATCCTCTGCCAATAATTTCTTTATCATAAAATCCTAAAATAGATAATGGTTGGGAAAGAATAAGCTACAACAATTAAGAGCATGTGTAATTTTACTAGCACAAACAAGACTAAAAGCTAATTGAGGTAAATTGAGAATAGAAATTAGAGGCAATGTGGATGTAACATTGATGATACCATAACTAAGAACATTAGAAATATATCTATTTACTAAAGTGACGAAAGAAAAATGTTTATGAAAGGTAGAAAAAAAAATTTGGATTGCCTATCATATGATTTGTACCACCAGAAGCAACAACTCATTATGTGAAAGTGGAAAGAAGAAAAGTATCATTGTTATCTAACTCAACAAGGGTGGTCATATATGGGGACTTCTTGGTTTTTGAAATTTTGTGAACTTAACATATTCATCTGCAAAGATTGAAAAAGTTTGACTCTAAGAGGCCTCATTAGTAGTGACCATGTGAGTTGATTGTGATTTAGAACCCCTCCAGTTCTTTTTTATGAACTTTGGACATGTCTTCTGCGTATGAACAGGCTAATGACAATAATAGCTAACTACCTTCGACCCTTTATTTTCATAATTTAGATTTCCACTTTTGTAATTGTTTTGAGACGGAGGTTTACTGATGCATGTATTTTTTTTTTTTGGCTAGCTTGTACGTACACCCAATCTCAGATAAGATGTGTGATTTGACACCTTCAAACTGAAAGTTGAGGCCAGCTAGAAACTCATAATAGCCAGTCGTTCACTTTGAGCCTGCTAAATTCGGACATCGGTACTAAAGGGAAAAAGTGTGCTCAATTATTCATAAACACATTTAGAGTGCATGTGATATGTGTTAAGTGATTGATATTGTGGTTCAACTCAATAGAACTCCTTGCATACATCAAAGATTCGAGAAATAGCCTCTCTCCTAGAAAACATAAATGTCAATTCCTTAATCGCATATTTAATACGGTCACAATGAGTAACCATAGATGAAGGTCCAATTTGATGAAGGAACCCAAGGTTTCTAGCAATGATTTGTTGATCAATTGGGCCAACCACCTCCTCTGAGTACACTAAAGTCCATAATAATCTATAGCAAGAAATTCATGGCATCTTGATTGAGTTCATCATCATTCCATCACCAACACTCTTAGTCAATTGCAAAATATATTTCTCTTTCATCCAATTTTTTGCATCTAAAACCAAGTATCATAGGTTTTATAAACTAGTGTTATCAAAAGTACCTTTTCTAATTGAAAAATATAACTAACCATAGAGGTTTGTGCATACGAGAAAATCTCAAACCATGAGGTACTCTCAAGAAAGTGGAACCTTTAGTAATGAATTATCTAAAAAATAATGTCTTCTAAAAAATAACCTACAACCGCTAAATTATATTCAATAAATCTGATTGGTGATATTTAAATATCACGATAGTATGTTCTCATACATTATTCTCAACCCCTTGTCAGCCATGGATTTGGTTTCGGTCAGAATTTTGAAAATGATTTATTTAATTTAATATATGTAATTTTGAATTTTACAAATAGCATTTTAAATTTTTGAAAGATGAGACTAAAGAGATCTCACACACTTCATAATTTAAATAATCAAGCACCACCCTAAGAGAAATACGTTCATCCCAATAGATAATCATATTACTTGACAAAAAGGGGGGCTCGATTATATAAACTACATAATTTATGACATTTGTTTGGTCTGCGAACATTTTATGTGTAACACGCAAGTTCCTCTACCTAATATAAAAACTAGATAGGGTTTATTTTACATGAGTTTCAAGTTTCCTATAACAGCAAGCCCCTATAGTTAATTACATCTCAGATGACGGAAGTCACTTAAGAAATCTCAATTAAGATCAGTGATTTTATTTTCAAGAATTCAAAGTTATGTTTTCAAGGTTGAATATGGAAAAGCAAGTGGAAGTGGCTCAAGTAAGAATAGTTATTTTCAGGAGCCCAAGGGAGTGAAAGGTAGGGGATGTCACGGATCCAAGGAAACCCCGGTGACTTCTCAAACTATCATATTATTTGGTTTTATGTTTTGGAAATGATGTTTTAATGTTTATTCCTGCTATTTAATTAAGATTAGGATTTATGTCCACACAATATCCGATCGTGCAGACAGCCTAGAGAGATAGGAAGATTTCTGTCGTACATAACGACGACCTCAGAATCCTAAAAAGGTTAGGACTTATATTGTATCACATGGTTATACAAAAGCCTAAGATATTGTAAGGATTTACGTTGTGTCAAACGAACAATCTCGAAGTCTTATAGGATATGTTGTTTTAAATGAAAGAAGGTTTTGCTTAAGTAAACATTGTTTTGTGTTAAGTCTTAATTCGTCGGTAGAAGTCATTTGTCCTTTGCTTGCGTCCTCACAGTGCTGCCCACGAAGTTCGCTCTGATTTCTTTATTGTAACAGTCATGGGTTTAAGATTTAAGATGTACATGCAATGGTTTGTTTAGTGGTCTGTCGCAGTGTATCTCCTGACCAGCTATCCTACAGCTCTCTACCCCAGGGGGCTTTGCAAGTTCTATAAGCAAATACAGAAAGGAAAGAACAATAAAATCACTGTAAAGAAAAGCAGTAGAAGATGCGGTAAAGAAGGTAAAATATAGTAAATACAAGATAAACTTGATTACCTGACGTGTCTGCAGCTGCTACTGCAAAAGGTGTCAGTATCACAGATAAAAGAAAACAAGTATTGCAGAGAATTTAACTAGCACTGTTAACATGTGTATATATGTAAATGAGTGAAACAGCAGGTAACACAATAATCAAGCTGGGTCGTAAGAATTCAGACTCAGGGTTGGCTCAGAGCTGGGTTGTGTGTTTTTTAATACAGCTTTGGATAGAAGCTATCAACCCAAACAAGTCTAAGGAGGGTAATTCTTGGATGCAATCAAAGCGATTAACAAGTAGACTTTTATAAAATTTTATAGTAGTTTCTTTAATTTTTCCTGCATACAGAGTTTAATTAGAAGTCAAAAGTAGTGGTATCGCAAAAAGTTTTTTTTTTTTTTAGTATCTGTGTGAATGTTTGGAGAAGTGACTAACTGTATAAATGTTTGGAGAAGTGTAGTCTCTGTGTAAGTGTTTGGATAAGTAAAATAGTCCACAAGTTGCTTACTTTGATCAAGCCAAAACTACCTGCAACCTAAGAAAGCAAGGGGCAGTTTCGCACCAAAAGTTGGTGAATAGTAACATCGATCCTGCTCTCCCCTCATTGAAGGTCATCAAGGCAGGAGATACTATTCTATCATCCAACTTTAGCACGCATAAGCACTGTTATCACCACCCTAGACCCCGAGCCGTCCAACTTATAATCTTGCTTGATGACCTCTAAATTTCTACCCTATATGCACTTATATTAGAATATAAGTACATAATCTAAGCCATAAAGCAAGAAAAAGAAAAGAAAACGAATCAAAGGGAAAAGAAAGGAGATCGGCCCAATTCCCAAAATAGCAATCAAGTGAAACCCAAAACAATAGGCAAAAGCCTTCCAAAATTAACTCCAAAACAGTGGGCAAAAGCCCGCAAAACTAACTCCAAAAAAAAAGGCAAATCAGCCTAAAAGATTGGCATTTAAGCCATTCAAAATAGTGAATGAATAGCCTGAGAGATAGACACTTAAACCATTGAAAATAGCGACTCAAATTAGCCCAAAAGTAACATGTAAATGGCTCTAAAATAGTTAGAATACCAGCCTCAAAATAATATGTAAACATCCAAAATCAGCTAGCAAAACATCCCCAAAAAGGTACATTTACTTGTTTCAAAATCTGCATTTGTAATTTTCCAAAAAACTAATAAAACAGCACCCCAAAATCAGCATTTACGTTCCCAAACATAGCGTTTAACCGTTTCAAAATCAGCATTTGTAAGTTTCCAAAAGACAAATAAAATACCCTCCAAAATCAGCATTTATGCTCCAAAACAGTGGGCAAAAGCCCACAAAACTAACTCCAAAAAAACTGGGGGCAAATCAGCACAAAAGATCGGCATTTAAATTGCTTAAAACAGTGAATCTATAGCTCGAGAGATCAACACTTAACCATTCAGTATAGCCACTCAAATCAGCCCGGGAATATCAGCAATTGAATCATTCTAAAACAGTGGATGAATCAGCCCAAAAGTTTTGCATTTAAGCTGCCCAACACAGTAAAAACATCGAAAACAACAGTTCTTAAGTCCCCTCCAAATCACTGAAAATAAAAAAAATAAAAAAAACAATTATCAAATGACCTTCAAATCAGTGGAACTAAAGAGGCAAAACAATTTTCAAATCATCTCGGAATCGATGAAAATAAACAGCCAAACGGCACCCTTTAGTTCTTTCGGACAGCAAAAATACAGAGCAACAAAAACAGCATTTAGCTCTCTCCAAAACAATAAAAATTTTGCGTAACATTTATTGTGCAAAACAGCCACCAAACAATTCTTTAATTGAGCCATCATTTCCATTACAGAGCTTATATCCAAAGCAAGGGATGAGATATTTATTAATATCCAAATTACAACAGCGACATGTAATTATTCAGCAAATCAAAGAATTGAGTGGCTTATATATATATATATATATATATATTTATATTTAATGAAGCAGCAGATCTATAACTTCACATTTAAATTCAGGTGTCGGATATATAAATACGAAGGAATTGGATGGTGTGTATGTAAAAATCTCCGAAGAACAGTTAGAGGGTATGAATGATTGTACAAAAATGACCTTAAGAAAAGGATTTGCTTCCTTTAATAGTTCCAAATAAGTGAAAGATCGAAATAGTTTTCTTCTCCAATTTTTGCAAATAGCACACGAAACCTTTCAGATTTTCACAAAAGTAAAGCACCAAAGTTATAAGTCTTTGCAAACGGCAGATGAAACCTTTCAGATTTTCACAAAAGTAAAGCACCAAAGTTACAAGTCTTTTGCAAACGGCATATGAAAACTTTCAGATTTTCACAAAAGTAAAGCACCAAAACTACAAGTCTTGGCAAATGGCATATGAAACCTTTCAGATTTTCACAAAAGTAAAGCACCAAAGCCACAAACCTTTGCATATGGCTTATGAAACCTTTCAAATTTTCACAAAAGTAAGCACCAAAGCCACAAATCTTTGCATATGGCATATGAAAGCTTTCAAATTTTCACAAAAGTAAGCACCAAAGCTATAAGTTTTAAGCATCACCAAGGGTTCTTATGTGGCAAACAGGTGTGCCACGCCAAAGCTACAAGTCTTTGCAAATAGCCTATGAAACCTTTCAGATTTTCACAAAAGTAAAGCACCAAAACTACAAGTCTTGACAAATGGCATATGAAACCTTTCAGATTTTCACAAAAGTAAAGCACCAAAACTACAAGTCTTGACAAATGGCATATGAAACCTTTCAGATTTTCACAAAAGTAAAGCACCAAAACTACAAGTCTTGGCAAATGGCATATGAAACCTTTCAGATTTTCACAAAAGTAAAGCACCAAAGCTACAAATCTTTGCATATGGTATATGAAACCTTTCGAATTTTCACAAAAGTAAAGCACCAAAACTACAAGTTTTAAGCAACACCATGGGTTCTTATGTGGCAAACAGATGTGCCAAGCAGTAATAGTTATTTCATTTAGCAAGCATATTTCAAATGCAAGGAAGAGCTTTAAAATTATTAAATCATGATTGTCCTACTAAACTGTGTTAGGAAAGATAATAGAACCAGGGATTTTGTTACAAACCAAGGTAAACAGATTGTCTTCTTAAACCTCCAAATGCTCAACAGATCAGGGACAAAGTTTCAATAACCCAACCAAATTTCAAAAGCCAACAACAACCCCTAAAGATGCAATCAATCTCTCACCCTAATGGGGTTTTTATAGCCAAAGAGAGAAGAAAACTCACCTTCACCTACCGGTGGTGAGGTGGCCAAATGGAATGACGGGAGAAGAGGAGAAGCATTTAGGGAAGAAGGAGAAGGCGACTTAGGGAAGAGGGAGAGTCAGTCAATGGTTTCGCAAAGAAGAAAAGGGGTCGGCCAGGCAAAGCTTTGCAAATCGAGAGATGCTCGCCGGTTAAGGTTCGGGCGGCAGGCTCGCGAAGAAGAGGGATCAGTCAGCCAGGGCTTCGCTCGGGCCGAAGGGGAGGACTCGCAGGTCTCACGAACAGAAGAGGGAAGTTGCGTGCGGGAGAAGAGTCGGGTCAAAGGGACAGGTCGAGAGAGAGATTAAGGTCTTTTTCCTTTATTTTTTATTTTTTTATAATGTTTAACATTCAAAATTTCTGATTTATGCACTATTCATTTGTACACAAAACTATATCAAAATGGGTGTCCCTTCTAAGTAAAATTGATGTCCCAAACGAATCCGCGCGTTCGTTTCGTTATCCGGGGTCATTTGGATAAGTTCATCGATTTACGTGAAATTTGTTTATGAGCGGAATTATAGCAATATGAGTGTCCTCCCTAGGTAAAATCGACGTCTCAAACGCGCTCGCGCGGTCCGTTTCGTCATCCGAGATTGCTTAGAGAAGTTCATTGACAATTAGATCAAAAATGCATCAAATTTAATTTGCTCTTAATTTTAGTTTATGGTTGATCATTTTAAAATCAATTTCAATTTTAATTATCAATGAAGTGTATGCAATTGTAGGTGATGTGAATGCGATGTGCACAAGATCACCCTAAAGCTTAAAAGTCCTATAGGAACCCTTTTTAGGTTTCATCATGTTGGTCTCAGCCACCCAAGTGTTGGTTGTCCAAAACAACACATGTGAGACCACCCAAGAAGAGTCAAGAGGTGGTTTGAATTTATAAGGGGAGTGTGTCCCGTCGCTAGGCTTCTAAGATGGTTAAAAAGAAAGCCTAAAACTAGATCCTAGGCTCTAGGAGAAAGAGTAAGAAAGACCTCAAAATGAGGTCAACACCCCTTCACAATCTTCAATCCAACAAAATGCATGGTTTATCAAAAATTGTTGAACTATAACTAATTGCATCTACATCAATCGTCAAAACAAGACACACAAGTATAATCACGTATAATCACAAATGTAATTTTAATCCATACCAACATTTTGTGTTCCGTTTTATTGATTTTTGTTTTCTTTTATTTTTATGATTAAAATAAACGAAGGTCAATTAAAGTAATCCCTGACCTCATCAACATGTATATTAGACGCCCCTAAATACCTAAAAAAGACACATGAGTCTATAAAATGCATAATTATATTACAAATGATTATAATCAACCAGAAAAAATCAAACATTTTCCACCTCCATCTGCAAAAGAGACTTTTAAAATTGGTTTTTCTTAAGCTAGTTTAGGTTTGTTTTAATAAAATTTATTGTGATGTTGTGTCAAGGTTTATTTAAGCCTGTGCTTGAGAATTTCAATGGGGACAAGCCCAACCGATGAAGTGCAATCTCAATAGAGAAGATTTCTTAGGCTCAAATTCGGGTTCAATATATAGGTTTGAAGTTAATTGATGATGAATACTCAAGGTGATAGACGTAAATATGTTAAGATCTCATAGTTCCATTTATCACTTCTTACTCAAACTATTCTATTTGTCTCTCTTCTTACTAAAATTATCAATGTCCCCAAAATTGAAGTTCACATTCAGCAAATTCTTAGCAAGGCTATACTCGTTGAAACCCCCCTTATAAGGACAAATTATGCCACATGAACACATAATGCATTCACCTCTCACAAATTTGCATAAATGCCTTTGTTAAGACTAAGTAAATAATATTCCTCAAAACTGTTAAACCCATACAAATTTGCTCTTCTCAGAATGATGCTTTGAATGATACCTCTGAACATAAAGGCTCTAAGTGAAGATCCTTTTCCGTGATTGTTCTGTGTGTCTTATCTTGGAAGGACATAGTAGAAACACCATTTTGATTGACAGTAAATTCAACTCCACTCTCAGAAGCCTGAAAATATATTAGCATTGCATATGTAATAGGTGTTTGTGTTCCCAAAAACGAAAAAAAAGGATATAATTGTGGCAGTAATACTCTACTATAGAACAATCTTCAAGACAGAAGTACCTCAATACGACCCCTCCAACCACATTGATCAGCTCTGAAGCATGACCACATCGCAAGTTTTCTAAAACATCAAATAGTCAGGTAAAAGTTAGATACAATTCAGGAAAACAAAGATCAATATACCTGACATTACATAGGCAATAAAATATTCAACTAACCCATCTTCTCGAATAAAAAGAGAGAAGCTTCTTTCTTTTGAATCTCCTCCATCGCACTAAACAAATCAACACGAAAAGAAATAAATTTAGAACAGACAAGGATGCAAAACATCATTTTCAACAACTTATCCTTTATATCCAAATACTATCCATTTCCCCACTAAATCAACAAAAAATAATGGAAGAAAAACACGATAAAGGATACATAAAGCAAATTAAAAAGACAAATGTGAGACATCGAAATAAAAATGCCTGCGGACAAATTGCGTGCATATACTGTCCAGTTTTGAAGGGGTCGCAAGGAATTCCTATTTCAGCCAACTTCTCTTGCAGCTTTTCAAGTCTCTCAACTCTAACCGCCTCGCCTTCTCTTGGCTCCACACGAACTTCAAGAGGACATTTACCGTAAGCAACTGGTACCCAACAAAATATACTTCTACAAGGAGATGATAAAAAAACATAAACAGAACAATAAAATGCCTAATAGATAAAATTAGATAAAACATACCAGCTCCGGAGGATGAATAGGGGGTATAAGAGCGAAATCCGGGGGCTTTTATGGAGAACGAAACAAATCTAGAGGTGTTTCTTCCTGGATTTACAGAGAGGACGGGATAAGAGTGAAGTTGAATGGGTCGGTAGAAGAAGGCGGTCGTGGTTATTGAGGCGCTGGAGAAGAGCTCTAGGAGATGACGAGAGGATTGCATGAGTAATATGTAACGGAGATTTCGGTGGAATGGAGGGCTGGAAAGCGGAGGCATTGAAAGAAGAGGTTTTAGGAAGCTCACATGGCGGACGAAAACAGCGGGGAAGTGAAGTTGGCAATGGGTTTGGGGTTTTCAGTGTGCGCGGACGAAGACTAGTGTGAGTTCAAATATTCTATTCCTGTTTTCAGTGTAACACCCAGTCTCATGTATTTACGTATCTCACACCTAAATTTTTATATCTTCACACATATCACCCTTATTTATATATAAAAAAGTGAATTTCAGCATTAAATAATGTATTAATGCTGTTTTTGATGTAATATAAAATAATTGGATGCTTTGGCTGTAAAAATGAAAGTATAGATGTGAGACATGTAATACATAATAATTTGGTGCTACTTATGTAAATTCGCATTTCCTTTCCTATTTGTGTCCCAAGCTCGCGATGTGAAAGTGAAAGGTTGTGTTGCTTAGTCGGCGACATAAATTTTTTGTTCAAAAATTATGGTATTAATTATTTATATTATTATGAGCTGGCCCCAATTAGTGGGATAAAGGCTTGTTATTGTCGTTATTGTTGTGAGCACATAAACACATATTATCTTAGAATTTGAAGATTATGTTTTTTATGTTGCCGATAGAGGTTTACAATCACATATATTATTGAATAACAACTATTTTTATTTAAACATTATCAAAGTGTAGATGATAGAAAACTTAACCTCGCCTACTTTGGTTAAAAGAGCAAGGAACTTCTTAGGACTTGTATGTTTCTATAAGAGATTCATTAAAGACTTCTCTAAGATCCTTAATTTTCTATGTTAGCTACTAGAAAAGGATATCTCTTATGATCTCATTAAATAGTATTTAGAAGCTTTCCAAAGCTTGAAAACTCAACTAATTATTGCACTTATAATTATAATAACTTACTGAGCATACCATTTTGAAATTATGTATGATGTTTGTGATTATATTGTATGAGATGCTTTGGGCGAAAGGATAAATAATATTTTTCATGTTATATGTTAGGTTAGTGGACATTTAAAACGGACTCAAATTTATTATGCAACCACTAAAAAAGAATTACTAATAATAGTTTTTGTATTTGATAAATTTAAATCTTATCTGTTAAGCACAAAAGTGATAGTTTATATTGATCACTCAATTACTAAATATCTTATAGCAGAGAAAGAAGCAAAACTTAGGCTTATATGTTGAGGCTTTTGTTATAAGAATTTGACATAGAAATTTAGGTTAGAATTATCTAGAATTAAGTCCAGAAATCAAGACTTAGATCACATTTACATCAATGAGAGTTTCACTAATGATTACTTTTTTATATTTTGAATTTTTATTCCATGACATACATATATTGTAAACTTCCTTATAAGCGATATTATCTGCTACATGTTGACATATAATAAAAAAAAATTATCAATGATTCTAGATTCTATTATTGGGATGACCTATCTCATTGTAAAATGTGTAGAGATTAAATTATTAGGAGGTGAATGCCTTTAGAAGAAATTAAACCCACGATTAAGAATTGTCATGACATTAAATATGAGAGGCATTTTGAAGGAGATTGAAATATATCTAAGATACTACAATTTAAATGTTATGATCATACTATGTTAAAGAATATGAAATTATTTATTAGGAAATGTGATTGTGGTCAAAGAGTAGAAAACATGCGAAGAAAAAATGAAATGCCCTCCAATTATATTTTTAAAGTTGAATAATTTGATATTTAAGGATCAGGTTTTATGGCATAAATTCATTAAGAAATCAATTTATGATAGTGACAATATATCATTTGTCAATGTGCTGACATGCCCTTTTAAAGTGCTAATTTTTCCTTCTACATTTACTACTTATTTTTCTTGATATTGCACTTTAATATAATGTATTTTTATGTTTTTGATTGTATGTATAATAGGTAAAGCAAATTTAAGAAATCATATTTCAAAGTAGGGAGAAGGATAAATAAGACTACTCAGAATTCATGAGAAGGATACGACAAAACACGGATTTCATATGTAAAAACAAGTTTACAAAACAAAAGAATTAAAAGAGACAACTTATCTCACAATCCTTCCCAAACAAATCTTTAGAATTTCTCTCCAAGTATTTCTTTCTTTACAAACACTCTCAATTCTCTCTGAAAAGTGTAATGAAGAAGAAATCTCTCACATTATCTCTCCTCTTACTACCCTAGAAAAAAATTTCCAAGCCCTTAACTTTCTCTCTCTATCTCTTCCTCTTGCCTTTCACGCCACCCCCCTTTCACACTCCAATGGAAAAAGTCAACTCTCCAAAATCATCTTGCCGATGTGACAAAAGATAGAGTGGTGTTGAACTATTGTATTCAGAACATGAAAGCAATAACTGTTGGTGCACTCATAATTTATCATGCTTGAAGTATAGCTTGTAGTTCTACAGCTAGCTTGTAGTTCTACAGTGTAGTTCTACAGCTAGTAGTTTGGGATATCCTGCCTTGATTTTCACTTTATGTGAGCAATCAGGAGTAGAGTCCCGTAGAAATGAATAAAGATTACAACCACAAAATTCTATTGGGAGGCATATGATTCAGAGAGTGGAATCATTTGTTGAATCTAAAGGTAGTGGAAGGGATAGACCCTCTACATCAACTACAGGAGCATCTACTTCTCGCTCTGCTTCACTTGAAACTATTATGGAGCAGCTTATGATTTAGCAAATGGACATAATTAATATACAGAGTCAGATTGGAGAAATTGGAGCAAAAAAATACTTTTAATGATGAATATAAGCAGAGGATAGGTCAACATGATATTGATTTTGAGAATGCTATCGTAAGACATCTTAGGGGTGAGCCCAATGTGGAATTTCCTCTTTGTCCCAGTTTCACTTCTTATGCTCCTATTCATGATGAAGATGAGGAGGAAGAAGAAGATGATGATGATGAGGAGGAAGGTGATGAATAGTGATATTTTTAGGAGTCTAGTTTAGTTTATTTTGGTGTTTGTTTGTTATTTGTGATTGTATTTTGATGTACTTTTATTTGGGAACTGTTGAAGTAAAGAGTTTTATGTTGTGTTGTGGGCTGAAATTGTAATAGCAACAATAGATTTTTACTTTTCCTGTATTTTTAGTATTTTTCAGTTTTTGTTTTTCAGTTGTTGTATTTCTATTTTTAATTCTCAATAAATTCCTTAGAATATATTATGTATCATTTAATGCTTTAAAACTTGTATGTATGTTTTTAAAGTTAATACCTAGAGTATATTATAGTCAGTTTCATAATCAGAAATCCTCTACAGGTCAGTTTTTATTTTCATGAATTCACTGTTTTCTTTCACTTACTAAATTTTGTACTAAAATATTTTTTAAAAAAATTTACTTAAAAACTTAAGTTTTGGGGGGAAAAAAAATTTCTATTGAAAAGAAGTAAACTAAATTTTATTTATCCTCAATTAACTATATTTTTAAAATTAATTTAACATAACTTGGGATATTGAGATTAAACTTTAAATGACTATACTTAATTTTAAGAATATTATGGTACATTTAGGTAAAAAACTTTTAATAATGAAGGTCAATTCTAAAGTTAAAGATATTTGGTAGGAAATGATAGGACTATGTTTTTCTATTTAAAGTAAAAAAAATTGTATATTTGAAGTGTTACAAATTTTAAAATTTCATGTAAGAAGAAAAGAATGAATCTTTATGAAAAACCATAAACTGATATGAATTTATTAAGTAAATAAAGGTAAGGAGTTTTAACTTTATGAAGAGAATAGTGAAGTTCAAAACTATTAAAAGCTATCCAGATATAGTAATCATCACTTGAAAAAGAAAAAAAGGAAAAAATAAGAAATGATTGAAAATATCCTAAAAGAAAAAAAAAGAGAGAGAAAAAGAAAAGAAAAATAAAGTGATGAGAAGCTTGAGGAGATGTCTAATAAAAAATTGGCTTCACTTGAATCAACTTAAGAAATGAGTTTTATTACATTTTCTAAACTTGTATTGGAATATTAGTGGTATTACTAGTAAAGTTTTCATGAAATTCTTTTTCATATGAATGTTCTAAATATTCTCAATATGATAAATTGAAATCCTTCTTGAAATGAATAGAGATTCAAAAATCTTAAATTTGATTACTAAATACTCTTAGACTTAGAGTTTGAATCTAAGTTATTAAAGATTTTTCTTAAATTTTATTATTGTATTTATTAAACTAAAGTATAGAAGTTATGAGTTGATCCCTATTCTAAGTCATATGCTTTTATGTAATAAAAGTGTCACTTGAGGACAAGTAACATTTAAGTTTGGAGTTTGGGGGAAGTTTGGGGGATTTTGATACACCAAAAAAATATGTTGTTTTAAGTAACTATTTTTTGTGATATTGCACTTTAAGAAGGGTATTCTTGTGTTTTTGTTACAGGTATAATATTTTTAGGCATTTGGAGCAAAATTAGCAAAAAAGACGAAATTTGGAGCCAAAACAGTAAATTTTGGGATCTGGCGCAAGATTCGCCGTTTGACAGAGCCTTGGCGCATGATGTGCCATATCTGACACAAGATGCACCAGAGACGATTTTTTGCGGATTAAGGGGTTTGAGGTAAATTTTGCGCAAATTTTCAAAGGGACACTTGTTTTAAACACTTTTTGGAGTAATTCAATGCATCTAGACATTTTGGAAGGTTTATTTATGAAGAGATTTGTCTCTTGGATCAAATGACACCACTTTTGAATTCAAAAGGGTTGACTTTCGGAGGAAATTTTGGAGGAAAATTTGAATTCTTTTTGATAAGAGACAACCCAAAATAAAAGAAGAAGACTTTAAGGAGTTTGGGTGTGACATGAAAGGAGGTGGCATGAAAGGCAAGAGGAAGAGATCGAAAGAGAAAGTCAAAGACTTGAAGATTTTCTTCTAGGGCTGTAAGAGAAGAGGAAAGGTGAGATATTTCTTCTTCATTACACTTCTAAAAGAGAATTTAGAGTGCTTGTAAAGATAGAAAGGCTTGGAGAGAACTTCTAAGGATTTGTTTGGGAAAGATTGTGAGATAAGTTGTGTCTTTTATTTCTTTTGTTTTGTAAACTTGTTTTCATATATGAAATCTGTGTTTTGTCGTATCCTTCTCATGAATTCTGAGTAGTCTTCTTTATCCTTCTCCCTACTTTGAAATATGGTTTTGTGAAGAATTAATTTAGTTTTTTATGGTTTTAAATGTTAATAATTTGTGATTATTTGAACTCCATTCTTCATTTATTTTTTAATCTGGTCAATTAAAATATTAAAATGTGTTGAGAAACATATGTTTCAAAATGGTTATGATTTCTACAACATGTAGAGAATCACATTTGATTTCATGAGAGAGTATGTCATTTATGGAATTGAGTGCAAAAAATAAAAAAAATATACTTTGTTAGATGCAAAAGTGGAGATTTTAACGAGATAGATTAAAATTCTCAATTTGTTCTAGTTGATTGGAAACTCATGCGAGATTGTTAGCCCTCAGAAGAGGGAGGGAATAGTGGGAGCACTGGAGTGATAGCCGACATCCTCCCAGCCTAACCATGAAATTATGGATCAAACTCTCGATTAGTCAATGTTTCTTATAGCACTCGGAAGAGGGTAAAGAATAAGATTGCTCATATTTGGCCCAAAATAATTTAAATATATATTTTTTAAAATGATTTTAATTTCTTCACAATCAATATGCTCATTGTAAGGGGAAGGATCTTTTCTTAAATTTAAACTTTCTGTCAACAAAAAATTCATTTAGTTTTTGAAATTTTACTTTTGAAAGTTTAGTTTCTGGTTTAGTTAACTTTGTCTTTCAACTGTATTTTAAATAATATTCACTTTAGTAGTTAATATTCCAACTTCACACTTTACCTTTTTTTTAGTTTAAATTGTAATTATAATCTTAAGAACTATCTACAGGCATTTCCAACTTCCCTGTGAGATCGATATCTAGGACTTCATTAGAGCCCTTTATCACATGAACGATACGTATACTTGCGTTATTTTTAAAGGGGATTTGGTAGTTTGAAAGAGTTTTAAAGATACACTATTTTTATTAAAATTGTTTTTTTAGATTACATTGTATATTTATTATTATGTCTGTCGTGTGTATTTTGCAATATTGAAAAATAATTACAAAATTAACACACTAAATCAGCCTGCATCAAAGGTCAAGGTTAGTGTCGCTCCCGTTACGACTGTCGCACCTGCTGTCACTAGAAATGTTCTTACTATCGCTAAGTTTGTTACAACATCAACCGCTGGGTTCACCGTTACTGCACCAGCCATTCCGTCACTGAAGGGAAAAGAGACTCTGTATGAGGATGATTCGATGGATGTTTTTGTCCCTCTGTACTATGTGTTCGAGATTTACTCTTCCTCTAAGTCTGTATTGCCAACACAGTCTCAAAGGAAGTACTGTAAGAGAAGAAAACTCAAGACTCAAAGAGTACGAACTGCTAAGTTGGCCCTATTAGAGACAGCCCCTCTATCAGAGGAGGTAGAGTCAATGGAAACCTCACCTCACCTCGAAGGGAGTTAGTTCCATCCTCCATCTACCGCTGCTGAGGAGGGCATTTACAAGATTGTAGTGATGCTACCACCACCATCTCTAAAAACTGGACAGGGTGAAAAGAGGGAAAGGTTCACCCCTCTCACCTGAGTTTGTTCAATCTTCGAGAGATTGGCTCAGAAGGAAAACTTTTATGTCAATGAATTGATGAAGAGAATGGGTTGTGTTATAGCACCAAGGATAAAAGCAAAATTTTTGTAAGGACATAATTCTGTTGCACCGCTCTATGGCCAGAAGAAAGCACTACCACCCCGTGTCTCCACCAAGCTCCATCTAGGTGATCGAATAACCACTGATGTCACTGCCGCCAGCATCACCAATACCAACACCACAAAGCAAAGATCAATTAAATCATGATTGTGATTGAGATTATCGACAGTTACTACACATGAAGATCCCAAGAGTGTTGACCTCATTATTGGTGAGGTATTTTTTCCTCTTAGTGCTTAGGATCTAGGCATAGGACTTCCCTTTAATTATACTAGAAGACTAGAGATGAAACCCACCTACATAGAAATTAAAACCACTTCCTAGCTCTCTTTGAAACCCTACATGGATGGTCATGAACCTCCAGTACTTGGAAGGTTGAGACAAACATGTGAGGATTTAAGGGTGAATTCCCATAGAACTGTTGAACTTGAGACAACCCTGGGTGGCTTGCACTTGTATGCACACATTTGAACCCACCAAATTTCTCACACGCCTCAAACCCTAAGATCACTTACACTTAACCTACACCTCCTTACTCCTTTTGGAAACTCATATTGGTGGATCCAAGCCCTTAACATTTGGCTAACATGGCTAGGACCAGCATATGGAGGATCCAAAATGAGTCCTCATATGGCTCTTGTAGCTTTAGGGTGACTTCATGGCTTGCTTGCTCACTCCACCCGAAATTTCTCAATAAATTATCAAAATACCCCTAAATTCTCAAATTCCTCCAAAATAGCCCAAATACCCAATTTCGCCAAAAATCCCCAAAATTCCAAAAACCCCCAATTTGCATTCAATTAACCAAATCAACCCCATTTTTTCACCAAATTCACTCATAATACACCCAATTCCAAATTCAAACTCAATTCCACCAATTTCCAAACCCAAATTCAAACTCAAGCTAAACTACCCTAAATTGAACCTAAACCTAATTTCCACCAAATTGAGTCAATGAGCCAAAATCAAACCCAAATTCAAATTCAAGTCAAAGTCTAATCATGACAAGTCCTAAAAGTCACAAGCCCAAATTAACTCTCTCATCTCATGATTAAATTTTGAGAGCCCATTGTGATTAAATTTTAAAAGCCAACCTTACCTAATTTTAAAAGCCATAAAAAGTCCATAATGCCCTTAAGGGTAAAAAAAGAGAACCTCCTTTCACCTCCCACCTCACCTCCCACCAAAGTGACCCAAAGTGACTCACCCAAACCTATGTTTAACTCAAATTCCCATGATTGAGACTTGTTCACCCAAGCCCCCATAAAGCCCAATCCTCATGACAAGTGAGTACAATATATTTTCATGCAAAAATCAAAAGCCACTCAAAAAGTAATTCAAATCCATTCCCCCACAAACAAAATCAAATTTCTCATGACACAAAAGGTCAAAAAATTAATAATAATAATCATGATAATATATATATATATATATATATATATAATTTCCATCA
>NW_018250758.1:131135-131388 GCF_001263595.1 Phalaenopsis equestris | reverse complement strand
AATATATTAGCTCACGGTTAAAAAAAAAGTGCATGTTTTTTTATTTTCACTTATAACCTCTCTCTCTCTCTCTCTGGGGGGCAGCCATCAATTAAAAAAAAAAAAAAAACAACTCCACATTAGCCTTCTTAAATAAAAAACTTCCTCACGTCACTCTCTCTCTTCGGTATTATCCTCCTTAACCGTGAGCTCCTCTCTCATACATAGGGCTGTCAATTTGGCTCGTTGTTCGTGAACAGCTCGTGTTCGGCTC